>NC_088927.1:41145000-41325000 GCF_038396675.1 Hydra vulgaris
AGTACCTTCAAATGCTTTATTTTCAATCTCTGGATGCGTTCTTAATGCAGCCACTGTTTCTTTGCAAAAAACAGACAAACAAAGCTTTACAGATTGTCTCTCTATTGGTTTTGGATAAACTAATTTAGCTGTAAGTTTAGAGAGTTTAAAAAGACTATTGCACTCAGTTTTATATAAAGTTTCTAAATCACTCCATTTAGCCAAAGCCAGTTCTTTATTGTTCAAAAATTGAAGTTCGTCAGACTTTTCTATCAACCAATTGTTTCGTATAGATTTTAAGAGATGCACATAATCATACAATAAATATATACCTGATGTTGTTAACCATGGTTTACTATCAACTGTTTTAAACACTCCAAAAAATCTTTGATTTACACGGTTACCATCAGTAATTATTACCAGTGTCTTACTATTTTCAATATTATTTATCGTATCAACAATTTGTTGACATTGAGCAAACCGAAATTCAGAGGAAAGATTTGCAACAGGTTGAGCTCTACATATAAATTCTGGACCTCCAAAAAGACATTTAATCATAAATGATAAAATTGTTTTAGCTAACTTTTCAGAGTAGTTTACTGCTTGACCAAACAAAGCACCTCTTTGGTAAAGTAATGAAGTTTTGACATAGACATCAATTAGTAGTATGGAAGTTTTTTTCAATAGATTTAAATTCATAAAAATACTATTAATGAAACTTAGGTCCTCCATTGAGCTTATTTTTGAAGTCAATCGTGTTAAAGTCCTTATACTTGGCAACTTGTAGTCAATACACAAACAATCATGTAAACTTCGTCGCATAGCAATATTATATGTAGAGCATATAATATACTTCAGATATTATATGCTCTACATATAATATCTGAAGTATATAAAACGTTACCAACATTACTTTTTCTCATAGCATTAAGGTGTAAAATAAATAATGGAACACCAAGTTTGTACATTTTTGATTGTATGTGTAAACTTTTTTTATTAAGCTGGAAAACAATATCATCGTTATTATCACTTAACAAAGATTGAATATCGTCAAATATAAGTTCATCCTCTTTTAGAAAATCATTTAACTCATCTGGGAAAATGCTTCGAGAACAGCTTGAAGTTACAGTTTTTCTAACTTTACTTGCTGGTGTGGCTAAACAACTATGGAATATTTATAAAAAACAGATGGTGGGTTTAAAGGTCATTGCTTCCCATATTTGCTTTCAAAAGGTGCTTCATTTGGCCAATGCAGTTGACATACTGCTGTATAGTCTGTAACAATAAAAGCAGTTCTTGGGATAGCTTCACTACATCTTTTTCTCTCCTCTAGATTCTTTGGGAATTTATAAATTGATATTTTTGTTGTAGTTGAGTATTGATATTTTTGTTGTAGTTGTAATTGATATTGTAGTTGTAGTTGTAAAAATTGATATTTTTGTTGTAGTTGAGATAGTTTGACTTGCAAAGAGGTACACAGCATTTTAAAGGCATTTTAATTATTAAAAAAACTTATTGTTAGTTTGACAATATTGTTACCTTACAATGTAACGCCTTGAACCTTACAACGTTATTGTATTGAAGTTGCGCTATCTAATTTATAAACCAATCAAATTTTAAAGATTTATTAAAAAAGTGCAAACACAAACTTTCGTCTAATGTTAAAAGATGAAAATGTAAACACAGTATTAGGAATTGGCCTTCAGTTTAACAACTTTGTTGCGCGATGTCAAGGCCTGTTATTATAGAAGGCCGTGGTCACACATAATATAATATTCTGAAACTAATAAACAAACATCTAAATTTCTACAAGTAAATTTATTCTTTGATCATTGCCTTCATATCCCATCTTATTTTCATATCATAATCTATTATGGTATTATTTATATAACAAATCACAACAATATTATTAAATTTGTGATGTTCAAATATCATATGAACATTATCTAACATGTTCATATGATATTTTAATATACTTCTTGAGTATATTATCTGCAAACAATTGACTGATGCAAGTTCAAATGTTGTCAAAAACCAAGCATGCATGCATGGGACACTGCAGTGTCCCACAAAGAAATGCTGGTTTGAAAGTCAAATTTTCTTAATCAAAAGATCTAAAGTAATATATAAATTAAATAAAATGCTTTAAAATGCATGCAGTTAAACATATAACTCCTGATAGTTAACTATTTGTATAACTAGTTATACATAAAATTTATTATATATAACTTATTGTTTAAGGTTATGCTTGAACAAATTAGTACCAATTAATTCAAATTAAAGATTTAGTTCAAGTTCAAGTTCTTATTTGTTTATTGTTTTTTCACTATTTTATATTTATTTGTTCAAATTTGTTAACTAGTACTAATTCTTACTACAGTAAGAATATTTATCATTGTTGAACGTGATTTTATTAGTAACTTAATTTTACTTTCAACATATTTTGACAACACATTTTACATTTTAAATGATGACAGCTTTACTTTTCTATTGATGTTAAATTTATTACGTTTCAATAACTCAGATTGAATTTTAACTGAATTATTGTAAGCTTTGTAAGGGTTTATTGTATATCAAATGGTGTTGTAAATAAAGTAAAAATAATATATATATGTATATATATATATATATATATATATATATATATATATATATATATATATATATATATATATATATATATATATATATATATATATATATATATATATATATATATATATATATATATATATATATATATATAGATATATATATATATATATATATATATATATATATATATATATATATATATATATATATATATATATATATATATATATATATATATATATATATAGTATTTAGGCTATGGGATCATCCATAAATGATGCCAGTAGATAGAGGGGCAGTTTGAGTTTAACAATAATTGACAATGGGGAGGGGGTGTTGAGAATTGAATTTTGAATTAAAAATTGAATTACAAAAAAAAAGTAAAATATTTTATTTAAAAAAAAAAGTAAAACAATTTATGCCAGTTATGAGCAGGTTTTAGAGGTATATACACCAACAATGTGGTCTAAAAACTTCTTGCTTTTGTTGCTTAAAACTGTAGAGGATCATAGGAAAAACAATTTAAATTCCAAAATTAGCTTGCTTATCTGAAAGAACAATTTATGTTTGTTTTTTTGCTTTTAGTACTGTTGAGAATAAATGTATAATTGAACCAGAAAAAAATTGATGGTATATGCATTTTTTATATTATATTAACAATTTAGATATACCATCATAATATGATAACAAAAACTGACATCATTTTCAATGGGAGATCGCAAAAAATTGACTGAGTTTGATAAAGGGTGAAGGTGTTCAATAAACCGGGTCATCATCTGACATCATTATGCATAGATGACCCTATGATTTAGGTAAAATAAGTAATCAATTTGCCATATTTCTCTTTAGAAAGTGTAAGAAAAAAGCATTGTTATGCTGAGAACCTACCTTTTGAGCAAGCTTTGACCACCTATTTTATAAATTTGAGAGACAGAAGTGGAGGTGCGAATTGCAAAAGAACTAATAACAATGCTCTAAATTGATTTTAACTTTGTATACTAACATTAAGATAGTATTTAGAAATAATAAATGAAGTTTACAAGATTTTTATAATTTGTATTTATTTCCATTAATTATCAGTTGTCAGTCTCTATTTTATAAAATGAATTAAAAAACTATTTATTTATTGTATAATAATAAAACATAAATACTAGTTTCCTAATGCTATTATCATCAAAATGTTAATGGTATTCGTTTTAAAGTGAAATTTTGTATCAATTTTATTGTTTTAATATTTTATATATATATATATATATATATATATATATATATATATATATATATATATATATATATATATATATATATATATATACTATTTTTACTTTATTCACAACACCATTTGATATACAACAAACCCCTACAAAGCTTACAATAATTCAGTTAAGATTCAATCTGAGTTATTGAAATGTAATAAATTTAATATCAATAGAAAAGTAAAGCTGTCATCATTTAAAATGTAAAGGGTGTTGTCAAAACATGTTGAAAATAAAATTAAGTTACTAATAAAATCACGTTCAACAATGATAAACATTCTTACTGTAGTAAGAAATAGTACCAATTGATAAATTTGAACAAATAAATACAAAATTAACAAAAACAATGAATAAATAAAAACTTTAACTTGAACTTTAACTAAATCTTGAATTTGAATTAATTGGTACTAACTTGTTCTTGCATAACCTTAAAAAATAAGTTTTTATAACAAATTATATGTATAACTAGTTATGCATATAGTTAACTATCAGGAATATAACTCGAAGTTATACATATAACTTATATGTATAACTATATGCATTTTAAAGCATATTATTTTATTTAAACATTACTTTAGATCATATTACTTTGAAAACTGGACCCAGAGGCTTTATTCCCAATAACACTGTGGTACTCCAGATTAAAAATTGAAAAGTTTTTGTAAATATCCTGTTTTTGTTCCTCAATGTAGTTCGTAAGTCCCTTAAGTCTTAAGGACCTTATTATATCTAAAGTTAAAAGTTTTGGAGCATAAAAAAAGTTATAGAAACCCACTCCATGCTATTTTTTTCTTTATTTAATAAAAAAAATTGGGAATTCTTTGACTTTCAAACCTGCATTTCTTTGTGGGACACTGCAGTGTCCCATGCATGCAAGATTGGTTTTTGACAACATTTCAACTTGCATCAGTTAATTGTTTGCAAATAATATACTCAAGATCTATATTCAAATAACTATTATATTATCCTAATAATACGTCTATTTGCACAAATCTTAATCTTATTTCTATAAAGAAAGATAAACATACTTGCCTGCTATTCTCTATATTAATATAACATATTTTCACGCAATATAAATGTAACGCAATGCAATTTAAAAATGACGATTTAAAATATTTTTTTAGTTTTTAAAAATTTTTTTTTTTTTTTTGGTTTTCAGCCTTTAAATTAATTCCCATGCAAATCCCACAAGAAACCCACGTGGGATTTCCTATGTGTGTAAATACCATATGGTTCCCACATGTAACCCATGTGGGATTATCCACATGGGTTTAAGGTGACAAATTTCCATACGGATACCACATGGGAAAATCCGTCCCACGTAAATCCCATCAATCCCACACGGAACCCACGTGGAACCCATGTGGGACGCGGTTTTTTTTTTCACTGGGATATGGGAAAATCCGTCCCACGTAAATCCCATCAATCCCACATGGAACCTATGTGGGACGCGTTTTTATTTTTTACTGGGTGCACAGCAAACTCAACGGGGCGAATGTAAATGTGATACAGTGTGCGCCATAAATAAAAACTGCGACTGCGAAATGTTAGTTTGAGTCGCTCTTGTATTCTATTCGCTATAGATGCGGCTGACTCTACTTGTGGTCTGACATTAAGGTCATTATAGGCCATCGTATCAAGGTCTCGTTCAACTACAGTCTTTTCGAGTGGATGACGCGTACCTTCGACTTTAGCGATTGAATATTCTTGTGTCGACTCTGCATTGCATTTCTCAACGTTGAAATGCATGAGTCAAAGATGTGATCATTCCACTGCTCTGTAAATATCAGCTTGGAGAGTGGTGCTGTCCGACTCATTTTTTTAATTCAATTTTATTTAGATGCCCCAAGAAGTCCTTGCGGTCATATCACAGAGCACCGCGGATGAGCATTTAATTGGAAGTTCACGCCTACTTCCTAACCAATATCGCAAAACTTGCCAAGAGGTGGGATTGAACAACGGATCCTTTGTTTCTGAGGCAAGTGCGCTGCCACTGCGCCACGGCTGCTCATTTTTAATTATGAAAATAATTTTATTGTCGGCATACAGTTTCATATAATGAGATCCTTTTCTGATTTTTAATGCATTTTTAACAGTTGAAGTAATGTAATAAAAATTACGTTACACTAACTAGGGTACTTAAGGGTAATTAGGGTACTTAAGGGTAATTCAGGAAGAAGTGCATGCTATTTTTTTGCTTCAGATGAAGGCTTATAAAGGTGAAAAAAGAGTAAACTCAATCAATTAAATAAAGATTTAGTTATAATAATGATACTCACGATAGCTTTTTAATCTAATGATAATGTTATGAAATACTCTCAACATAACATTTTTTTAATCAAGAAAATTTTAATGCTTTTTTTTTTTTAGATTTTCAAAACTTTTATTTTATATTTATATTTCCGACTTTAGAAAATATATTTCATTTAGTGCGTGTGTAATATTCACAGAGCTTTTAAAAATAATAAGCCCGATAAAATATTTAGTGCATTTTTTTTTAAACATACAGAAGTAACCTTATTTGCTCCCGACTTGTTTATCTTTTTTTTTTTTTTTGCACGATAGACAAACCTTTCCTCTACAATTAACATGAAAATTGCAAATTTATTTTATGTTTCTTTTTTATTGATTTAATTTTATCAAGAAATTTAAAAAAAATATTGGAAAATGTTGTCAAAAGTATAAACTTAACTCATAAACTTTTTAATTGGTTTTCATTCTACTTTCTTCTCAAACCAAATATTATTTTTATTATTAGTTTTTTTTTATTATTAGTTTGCTGATATATTTCTTATAAAAGATAAGTAATGATGTAAAGGCGGGCATACTTACGTCCTAAGGATGTCAGTATGCCCGTATGACGTGTCCAGCGGGCATACTGACGTCCTGAGGACGTCCATATAATGTCTTATTTCTCGTCCATGAGACGTCCTTAGTTGGTCTCAAATGAAAGACTTGAGAGCGTCTTTTCAAGACGTCCTAGAGACGTTTTTTGCAGATGTCCTTTGGGCGTTTCTGGCTGGTCTCATGTGAAAGACTTTAGGACGTTTTATTCAGACGTCCTAGAGACGTCCTAATTTTACCTTGACAATCTTTAAAAAGTTATATAAAAATGCAATGGTATACAATACACACCTTATTTGATTTAATCTAGGCAAGGGAAGGTATAATCAGGAATTAAAGTAAATAAAGTGTAATTTGATATATTTAAAATAAATTATTAATTTCACAAAAAATTAGAAACATTTTTCAAACAAAGTTACACTTTCCAAATTAAAAACTAATATATTCTGTAGAGTATAGTCGATAGTATATTATAAATAGAAAAAAATTACTGAAAATTACAAAATAAATAAATAATACAACAGTTGATTATAGTTTATTAAGCCATCATTAATCGACATTGATATTAGTGTATGTTTTCTTTAATCAATCAGAAAAATACCTAATTACTCTACCAATAAGTTGCATGACATCCATTTTGGTTAAGTTTTTACTTGACTTTAAAGCAGCATCTAGTAAAAACAACACATAGTTCAATAAGATCATATAATAAAATATACTTAATACATTTCATGTTCCATAGAAATTTTAAAAAAATTTAAATTTTTTTTTAAATTAAAACATAAAACATCAAACACAATAACAAGCTAATGAGAATACTAGTGATAGCGTTACATAGACTTGTCAACTTTTTTTTCTTCCTTCGACCATACTGTACCATACTGACCATGCTGTATTCTGACAAAATAGCGTCTGTTTTCAGTCTACGTATAAAAAAGATGATAAATGTCATACTGTCAAGCATAAATTTGCAAACATTTTTAATTGTATCAGCTGGACTTTTACCGCCAGTTAAGTGATAACTGTTTTACCTAAAAAGAAACAATGGAATAAACATTAAAAATGTTCATGACAGTTTAAAAAAAATATTCTTATAATATATAACATATAAGGGATCGTCCATAACTTATTTGAAAAAAAGGAGTAGGAGATGTTAAACTCTTTTACACGGCGATTTTAATTAAACTTAATGGGCTGTTTTGATTTTTTATATGATTTGTGGCTCTGCGATGGAAAACTTAAAAACTTTTTTGTTTTGTTTATTGGTGAAATTTAGCGTTGCGTAATTTATTGGCAATCCCTAAACTAATAAATTCATGCATACAAAAGTAATGTATTGGATATCTCCATTTGCAACTTTTTTTCAAAACATTAAGTTCATCTGAACTTTTACGTTAAAACATTTTTCTGGATCATAAGAGAACAGTTATATCTACCATCATGTTTTTTATTTCAGCAAGTTGAAACATAACTTTTATCTGAAACTCTAAATAGTAAAATATAAGTAAAGCCATATAAATCATAGTACTTTCTATATGTGGTTGGAAAGAGGTCGATATACACTGATAAATGCAAAAAATCTCAAGTTTTTAGATCAACCTTAAAAAAACGTTTTAAGCAAGTAAAGTTCAAGTTGTCTAACGTCAATAATTATAAAGAATTGCAATCTATGACAAAGTAGAGTTAAAAGAAATTATAAATGAATATGTATAATACACACACACACACACACACACACACACACACACACACACACACACACACACACACACACACACACACACACACATATATATATATATATATATACGTATATATGCATATATTGTTTTTTACTTACGTCAATAACTATAAAGAATCGCTACCTATGACAAAGTAGAGCTAAAATAAATGCATGTATGTACTACACACACACACATACACACACGCACACACACACACACACACATACACACGCACACATGCATATATATATATATATATATATATATATATATATATATATATATATATATATATATACGTATATATGCATATATTGTTTTTTACTAACGTCAATAACTATAAAGAATCGGTACCTATGACAAAGTAGAGCTAAAATAAATGCATGTATGTATTACATACACACATACACACACACACACACACACACACACACACACACACACACACACACACACACACACACACACACACACGCACACATATATATGTATTATACATATACATGTATACTTTTTTTTTGCTTTAAATATAAAAAACCTTGAGATTTACACAAAAACCTGGATAAATATATATATATATATATATATATATATATATATATATATATATATATATATATATATATATATATATATATATATATATATATATATAAATATATATATATATATTTAAATATATAAATATATATTTAAATATATATTTATATATATTAAAATATATATATATATATATTTAAATATATATATATATATTTAAATATATATATATATATTTAAATATATATATGAATGTTGGTGAAAATGTAGGTTGGTGCTAATATATATTAAAAATGTTTTCTCTATTTTGTTTTTCAATATTCCAATGATAATGTTACCCCTATATATATATATATATATATATATATATATATATATATATATATATATATATATATATATATATATATATATATATATATATATATATATATATATATATATATATATAAATATATATATATTTAAATATATAAATATATATTTAAATATATATATATATATATATATATATATATATATTTAAATATATATATATATATATTTAAATATATATATATATATATTTAAATATATATATATATATTTAAATATATATATATATATATTTAAATATATATATATATATTTAAATATATATATGAATGTTGGTGAAAATGTAGGTTGGTGCTAATATATATTAAAAATGTTTTCTCTATTTTGTTTTTCAATATTCCAATGATAATGTTACCCCTCGTGGTGTAACTTTAACATTTACAGCATAAAACATACTACTGTCAATGTGACCCCGTATAGGGCTAACATTGACAGTTAAACTCCAAAAGCAAAATTAACACCTATCAGTAATAAGAGATAACTAATCAAATTCTTCATCAGTTTATTGCAGCATTATCATTGGTAAACTCATAGAAATATTGTATACCGAATTTAGTTTGTAACAGCTAAAATAAAAATATTTTCTAGAGTCAATGTAAAACCAATAAACCTCACTTTACCTGTGTCAATGTTATCCCACATTACCTTAATTAATGAATTTTTAAAATGAGTGTTGGTGTAAAACATTTTCCCGCTTTTTTTTACGTATAGTGAAACGTAAATAATTTATTTTTTTATTTTTTTTATTTTTTAGACATGTTTGGGTCCTGTAAAAATGGGTAGTTTTACATAAAAGCTAATTAGTTAGATGAACTTATGTAAATGTTATGTAGTTTGGGTTTAAATAGACAGTCATCAAAAAATAGTTTTAAATATTTTTTTGTTAAAGTTTTTAAAAAAAAATATTTAACTTTTTTGCTTGAAAACTTTAACTTAAAGTTTTCAAGCTGAAAAGTTAAATGCAGAAAAAAAATAAACTTCCGGAAAGTTTTAGTTTAGTTTACGTTAAGGGGCTGTCCATAAAGTACGTACGCCAAAAATTTTGAAATTTGACATCCCCTCCCCCCTGTTGCCAAGCGTACTTTTAAGTCCCCACCCCTTAAAAACGTACGTACGTTTTTCAAATACCCCTAACTTTTTTATTTTTAAGTAAAAAAGTTTTTGAAAAAAAAGGTGAAGGAGGTTTAAAATTTTTTCTTAAGTTAATTTATTTTTATTTTCTATAACTCAATTTTTAAATGCTAGGAGAAAATATAAAGCTCCAAGTTTAAGGAACAAAAATAGTTCTTATATGATAAGCATCATATGTTTTTTTTATATTTTGCAGAATATTTCATTTTGTTTAAAATATTTCTGCTCGGTGCACACTGACTGTTGACAATATTAGCATACTGACATGAGTAAGTTTTATTTTAAAAACTTTAATGCTTTTTTGATAACAATCAATAACGACAGGTTAGCAAATATATTTATTATAATAATGATAATTACTTTTATTTATTAGAGTTAATATGGGAATGGGAAACGAAATAAAGACACAAGTTATACAAAATTGATTATATTTATTTCTTATCATTTAGTCTAACTATTCAGTCACAAACCTCCAAAAGCAATTTTTATATATCTTATTATCAAATAGAAATTTAGGGCAAAAATAAAACCATTGGTGTTTGGAATTACCCTACGTAGGTGGGGTACTTCCGAACACCAATGGTTTTATTTTTGCCTACCTTCACCAGGCCTTACAACTGTAAGACATAATCAAGTCTTCCATGGGAAAATCATGAAATTCTTCATCACAGCTTAATACAGTAACACTCTTTTAAAATTATTATTTAACTTTTTAATTATTAAAATTTTAAAAAATTAATACAAACAAAAATCACGAATAAAACCCCGGGAAGTGCTTTCACCAATTGTGCACTTTTGTGCAACCAGGACTGGTATTTATGACACATGATCCAGTCTTTTGTGGGTGGATCCTAATACTTTTTATTGTAAACTAAATAAAAATGTTCTGTATCACCTCTGCCTCTCTTTTTTTTTTTTTACATGATTGCACATAATTAGCTTTTAATAGATTAAAGCTCTTCTTTCTCTTTTTACTTTTACCAGTAGTATTTGTTATTTCTTCTTTCTTACTTTTCTTTTGCTCTAAAATATTTTTCATTAGCGAACTAGTAATAATACTGGAATGTTTCTTTCTTAAACATTATCTAGTTTTCACTCTAATAAATGAAATTGCTCATCTAACAATTTATTCAAAAATATATATATATGTATATATATATATATAATATTTTTATAGCAATGGAACTTCCTTTTAGCAATTGCATGTTTCTAATACATGCAATGTAAAGTAACTGTATATAAGAAAACAGTATTTTACGTATGCTTAAAGTTATTATAAGACTCTTTTTAATTTTATTACATTTTTATACCCCTAATTTTATAACATAAATGATTAAATGCACTAGAACAAAATTATTTAAAAAAACTCTTTTAACAAGTTTACCAAGTTAAATTACATTTTTACAGAAAAATTAAATTTAAGCAACGACCAAAAAATAATTAAGTATAAAAAAAGTAATTTTAACAATGACGAAAAAAAATTTTTAATTGGTACAGTTAGAAGTTCTCAAAATTTATTCAAAAAATTAAACAAATCACTCAATATTACAAATAAAAGTTTCAGCCAAAATACAAAGTAAAACATTTTAAAATATTTTTTAGCGTATTTATTTATTTACTAATACAAAAAAGACATTTATTTATTGAGTAAGATCAGTAATATGGTTGCATCATTAATTTTCACAAAAATTAACTAATAAGAACAGTTGCTATATAAAAAAGATTATGTAGCTAAGAACTGCAGCCATTTAAAAACTTCTGGCACATGCGCACCTAAATATAATGCTCGTTTACGACCGTGGTTAACGTTTTTTAAAGTTCTATTTACACAGTTGTTAATGATGGAAAAACTTTAATTCACATATAATAATTCATACATAATATAATTGTTCCGCAAAAAAAATTCTTGAATGATTGCAAATAAAACTAATAGTATTTTTTCTTTTTAATTTTTTTATTTAGCCTCAAGAAGTTCTAATGGTCTTGTCACACAGCACCGCGGAAGTGCATTTAACTAGGACGTTCACACAGTAACGCGAAAATATGCCCAGAGTTTGTTTCGAACCTGGATATCCTGCTTTTAAAGCAAGCGCTCTTACCATTGCATTACGGCCGCAAAATAACAATTTCATGGAGAAAAAATATAGAAAAAAATAATTAGGGTGGGGTAATATGGATAGAACTTTAGGTATATTTTTTTTAATATGATTTTTTTTTAGTTAATAACCACCATAAAAACTTTTGTTATTTTTCTTTACATTCAGGGTGCATACAATAACTTCACAATAAAGTAGAACATGAATATTTCTTCAATAACTAACTTACTAATCCATTTTTAACAACACCTTTCATATATCCATATTACCCCACTGGTGCAGTAATACGGATACTCATATTATATTATTTATTCAGTTTTCTTTTTCTTTCAGTCTTCTTTTTAGTTTTATTCTTCTCTTTTTTTTGCAACCTTGCGACAACATCTTGAGCTAATAAAATTTTACCCTTGTTTGCCAGAAGACTTTGATACATTGTATACTGACTCCCCTTCCTTAACAAGCTGTATGGCAGTCATTAATCTGCTGTGATTGTATGTGATCATTTCAGTTTTATTATTTTATCTAAAATATTATAAAATTAACTTTAACTACATAAAATATAAAATTTAATTTTAAAATAAAACATAAAAAAAATAAAATAAAATAACTAAAATGAGGAATACAAAAATATATTAATTTTATATATATATATAATTTAAAATATATATATATATATATAAAATAAAATATTTATATAATATAAAATATTTAAATGGGAGTTAAAGTTTTAACCTTGCCATTCAGGGAAAACAAATTTGAACTATGATCTTAATGTAAATAATTCAGTAGCATTATATAAAACTATTATATATAGCTGAAAAATGTATAGTACTATATTTAAAAGCAAAACTGAGCATAGATATAAAAATAAATGTCATTAAGCTTATGATTTTGAAACAAAATTCTTTAATGTCAATAGGATTTTATATATTTTAAATATATCCATTTTACCCCACTATCATTTTACCTGTATATCCATTTTACCCCATTTTAGAATTTTGTTTATTTATTAATACTGGTTAGAGAAGTTATAAATTAAATTTTACATGTTGTTACATCATGGTCCAGCTAATAAATTTACATCATTATTTTTGGATAAGTAATATTACTGAAGTCTGCAGACAAAAATTTTGAAACGTAATGTTTTCTACATTTTTTTCAAAATAAAATATTTTACATTTTGACCATTCATGTAAATCAAATATAAACATTGTTAATGCAAAAAAAGCAATCCTAAAAACAAAAAAATCACAATAAGATAAACCTTTATGTTTTTATTTAAGAACTGAATCCTGATTTATATTATCATGATTATATTAGTCAGTTTCAGTCGTGAAACAACCCAATAATCTTTTTTAACTATAGACACCGATGTAAAGGTAAGCCAAGTAGTCTATTAACCCAAAACAACACAACAATAACATTGCAAAATTAACAAATAGCATAACATATTACAGTAAACTCTCAATAAGTCAAACCTCGAAGGGACCAAGAAATTTGTTTGTTTAAGAATATTAGAGTCATTTGGGAGTATAACTCATAAATAGTATAGGTTAAAAATATAGATTTTTCTGAGATTTTTGCAAATTGCACTCTTCAAAGCATGTTAGATCACACTGTTAGTAGATTAACTAAAATTATTGATATGCTGGAATGTAGTCAAGATAACGTAATATTTAGAGTTTTATGTGGAAAGATTGGTTTTGATGGAGCATCAAGCCAAAGTATTTATAAGCAACACAATTGTAGAACTTAATCAAAATAAAAAAGCTTTTGAGGCTTTATTGCGCAAGTAGGAGATGGCGAAGTTTGGAACAATTTTGAAATCCTTCAATGTCACTTTTGTAGATCTCTTCATTTACAATATATAAAAGAGAGTCCGATATTATCCAGAGAAGAAGAAAGAGATTTAAAAATTCTTATCAAAAAATGGTTTTGATAAGGATAGTAACTAGCTTACTGGGTTTGTTGATTTGGGAGACCCAGACATTTTTCTACATTATAAAAGTGTGGACTTACCTCTTGTGGAATTCAGTAAGGATTTTTAAGAAAAGACTAGTTTCTTTAAAGCTAACATTTATAGGTGTAATATTTACATGAACTATGATTAAATTAATGCGCGGAGATATGATTACTCCTATAATTTTTAAAATAATAAATTTAGTTGCCTAATTTATTCTGATTAAAATCTCGCGAAACTGTTTATTAAACTCTGGTAATGGAAAATATACGCGCTACTGTTTATTATCGCTATTATTTATTATTATTTATTAATATATTATAAAGTTTTAGACAACGGTTTAAAACTATTGCCTAAAATAACTAATGAGTATATTCAAATAAATTTTTACTATGCAATGACTATGTAATAATAGGTCTATATTTGTTTTTTCTCGCTGTCTTCGTGAATATCTTAACTCTATAAATATAAATTTGCAAATACCCCCGAGGTAATAATAAACATTATAAACGTTATATACAATATATATATATATATATATATACATATATATATATATATATATATATATATATATATATATATATATATATATATATATATATATATATATATACATATATATATATATATATATATATATATATATATATATATATATATATATATATATATATATATATATATATATATATATATATATATATATATATATATATGACGCACCCACGGACGTCCGACATGTGGCTTGGCAATTCATTGATTTCTACCAAAACTTTTCGTCCTGCATCTGAGACTCTTACTTTATTGGAAGAGTCTCAGATGAAGGACGAGGAGTTTTGGTAGATATTGCAGTAATAATAATAATAATATTCCTATATTATTATTGTTATTATTATTATTGTTATTATTATTATTATTACTGCAATTTTGCTCCTTTTGCCACAGTCAATGATAGATAAATAAATCTCTGATTTATAGTGGGCTCATCAATAGCTAAATGGTGCCAGCTCTTTCCAACTTCAAAAGTTTATTAAACTCTGGTAATGGAAAATATACGCGCTACTGTTTATTATCGCTATTATTTATTATTATTTATTAATATATTATAAAGTTTTAGACAACGGTTTAAAACTATTGCCTAAAATAACTAATGAGTATATTCAAATAAATTTTTACTATGCAATGACTATGTAATAATAGGTCTATATTTGTTTTTTCTCGCTGTCTTCGTGAATATCTTAACTCTATAAATATAAATTTGCAAATACCCCCGAGGTAATAATAAACATTATAAACGTTATATACAATATATATATATATATATATATACATATATATATATATATATATATATATATATATATATATATATATATATATACATATATATATATATATATATATATATATATATATATATATATATATATATATATATATATATATATATATATATATATATATATATATGACGCACCCACGGACGTCCGACATGTGGCTTGGCAATTCATTGATTACTACCAAAACTTTTCGTCCTGCATCTGAGACTCTTACTTTATTGGAAGAGTCTCAGATGAAGGACGAGGAGTTTTGGTAGATATTGCAGTAATAATAATAATAATATTCCTATATTATTATTGTTATTATTATTATTATTATTATTATTATTACTGCAATTTTGCTCCTTTTGCCACAGTCAATGATAGATAAATAAATCTCTGATTTATAGTGGGCTCATCAATAGCTAAATGGTGCCAGCTCTTTCCAACTTCAAAATTTCCTTCTTCCCATCTAATTGGCGCAGGATCCATCAATAAACATCTTTCGCAACTTTTTACGACTGATTCAACGTCTTGTGTCAAAATTTTCTCCTTCAGATATTCCAGTTTTATCAGATAAAGGGTTCGATTGACTCCAAAGTGATAAAGAATATGAAACGATTTCACTTTTGGCGGTCCAACATTTTCTGTCATTGCAAAATGGTTTGAATGCAGCCAGTTCTGTGGTACCCTCGTAAGGGCGTCGGCTTTATTTTCTGCTAACTTTACCAGAAAAAGTTTTATTTTTATACCACACTCCTTCACAAGGACTTCAAATAACGACAACTGGTGACGGACAAATGGTTCTCCAAGCTCGTGTACTCGAGCGGGTTTGTCACCAATTGTTAAGGAGTTCAACCAGCCGGCAACAGTAGCCGAATCACACTTTATGGTAATACATTCAAATACCCATTTTGTTGCAAGATTAATTCCTTTTATCACGGCTTCTAACTCTACGAGATTAATGTGAGCCTTACCGTCTTGTTTCCTCAGCCATGAATAGTCTCCTACTATTTGCCCAGCCACCTCCAGAACTATGCCAGCAGCTAAACTGCTTGCATCGCACCACACTGATGCTTCAGAAGTGTTTTGACGTTCCATGACCCGTGAACAGGATCTTCCTTTTTAAGTCTTTCATTAAAACTGCTTACTAATTTGACAACACGTTTATTCACCAAAGAGTCTCATCCACAACTAATCGAAACCCTTTTCAGATAGTTGCATGAAGGGCGCAACCAATTTGCTATTGGAAAATGATTTAAAAAAAATAAAAATAAATAAATAAGCAAATAAAATCTATGATAATAACAATTATTATAGTAATACAATAAAAAGAATACCATGAAAAAAGAGGATGTTTTAGAAGTTATAGTGTTTTTAACTTACTTACAATATATACAAGGTATTCAAAAATGCACTGATAAATATTGGAATGCTTATCATTGTTTTATGAGACGGTGCATTAAGGGCATTAAGTTAATTTATAGTTTAATGTTATAATTTTATTGTTATAATTTAAATTTCTGTAATTTTATTGTGGGTAATGGTGACGATTATATGTTTTTTATATAATCATCACCATTACCCATAAGTCATTTATATGACTTTTTAGTGATGATTATGTGGTTTGCGATTAATAATTATTTTTAACGCTTTTTAATATTTATAACAACTTTTTTTTAATTAGTAATTATATTTAGTATTAAATGCCAATTTTTGTAGATTGTTATCCAATAAAAATGTATGTAAAAAATTTGTGAGAAAAGTGTTTTTAATGATTGAGGAGAGTTTCATCTTTGAAGAAAAAATTTCTCCTAATTTAACGATAACTTAACGATGTTTTTATTGCGACAAACTACTACAGTTGAGAATTTCACTTTCTGCGAAAAAGTTGGAAAAAGTTTGGAAAAATTTCTGAAAAAAATTTTTGGAAGATTTCTGCTCTTTTTATTTTTACGAAAGTTTTTATTTTTGTTTAAAAAAAAATATCAAAAAAAAAAAAAATTGGAACATTAGGTTTTTAAATCAAAATGGGTTTTTAGTGAGCCTTTTTTAAAAATTAACCTTCTCTGCATACATAGAGCTTATAAGAAATTTTTAATAAAGTTTGTTTTTCTCCTGAACGCATATCATTGATAGCTCGGTGGTTTAGTGCGTTGTCATCAGAGTTGTTTTGGGGCATTAAAAACCTAATAAATTTTTATATTTTGCTTTAAATACAGCAAATACATACAAAATATAATTGAACATATTTTTCAATTTCGCTCTATTTATAGCAAAATTTATATTACAGTATACATCTATAATAATCATAGCAATATTTATAGCAAAAAAATAATAATATAGCAAAAAAATAATAATATAGCAAAAAAATAATAATATAGCAAAAAAATAATAATATAGCAAAAAAATAATAATATAGCAAAAACGTTTTCTAAATCTTAAAATAAAAATCATAAGTTTTCTCATTTCTATAGATTATACACAACTATTCCATATATTGCACAGTGGGCCAGGTGATGGAAAAAAGTATAAAAAAAGTATTCTCAAAAATGACATTGTTATATACCATTTTATAGCTTAAACATCCGGCTTAACTATTATTAAATATAACTAAGTATTAACTATCAAATGATAACATAATTAAATAAGCTTAACGTAATTAAATAAAACTAAGTATTATCTATCAAAAGAGCTATTGCACAATAATTTTGCACGTAAGCTATATCGAATAAATTGATTTCTAATGATGGTGTATTTAAAGTACTTTTTTAAGCAAAAATTCTACTTATATAATGAAACACTTTTGCGGTCCAAGGTACCCTAGAAATTTGAGACTTAATATGTACATTATCGATATATATTTTACCTATTGTCGGCGGATGTCAGCCGCGTCTCTATACATGATTTTTACGTTTCATTTTTGGGGCAGGGGGCTAACATTCTGGGGGGTTTTTTTTGTGTTCACAGGATCCAATCATCGCCATTTTTTAGCAAAACATATTTTTTATAACATTAAAATAAACATATAAATATTTGGAGCTTGTTTCATGTTTGGTTGTCCAAATGTTTCATGACATTTACATTACAGAGACATTACAGCGAGTCCAGGTTTTTGAGATATATTACCCTTTCATTGAAAAAATATAAGATTCCAAAAATACGATTTTTAGCTCTTGACTGATATTGAAATGTGGGTAAGCCTTACAAAAAGTACCACAAAATTTGAAATAACAAACATTTTGACCTGAAACTTTGGCAATGTTCATGAAACATGTTTAACTACATACTGATAAAACTTCATTAAAATCTGAGATGGACGAGTGGGGTTGATTTCGGAAATTGGACCGTCTTGCGTGAAATGACCCTAAAGCTAAGTTAAAAAGAAATTGGTTTATAGCTAGTGTATATAAGTTTAGAGTCAATTTTAGATATTCAAATTACACAAAAAATTTTCAAAAAATATGTAAAAGTAAATTTATGAATAAGATATTAGGCGTTTTTTTATTCACCTAATATCTCCTTTATAAATGTGATATTTGATGAATAAAAAAAAGCAATTGCTTTTACTCAGAGTTGTTTGAGTAATTGCTTAGCTTTACGTGAATAAAATTTTAAACAATTTTGCTCTAGTTTTTTTTTGACGTAAAGCTGATCAATTTACTCCAAAAACGCTGAGTAATTGCTCAGCTTTACGCGAATAAAAATAATGAGTAAATTTGCCAAAAAAATTTATTCACGTAAAGCTGAGCGTTTTTTCCAAAAACGCTGAGTAAAAGCAACTGCTTTATTTTATTCACCCGACATATTAAATAGTTTAGAAATATTAATGTTTAAAAAGTTCAAACCTATAAAAAGGTAAAATCTAAAAGAACATTTGTGGCAAAGCTGAACAAGGATTTTCTTAAAAACAGTTTTTAATGTGTTGGTATTCACGTGATTTAATTTTATGATTTTTTTTAAATAGAATTTTTTGGCGTATTAGAAAAGATTTTATAAATATATAAGATATTTTATAAATATATAAAGACTTCGATTTTTATAAAAATTGTATGACTAATTTTGTAATCCATCGTTTAAATTAGGCGTATCAATGTTGTTTGAGTATTAAACGTTTAGGAACTTAAGTTTGTATCATTGATTTATAACATCATCACAGTCAATTTTTAATAAGTCAGGTTGAAAGTTTTTTTTATTAAAGTTATGAAAAATGCTGCGATATAACTTTCAACTCCGGGGTAGAAAAAAAGTTATTTGTTGGTTTTACTCTACTATTTACTATATTATTTTTATTTGCAATAATTGATACCATGTTACGTAGATAGTAAAGGCGCTTTAATGGATACCAAATTACGTAAATAATAAAGTCGTTTTCATTTGCTATAATGAATACCAAGTTACGTAGATAATAAAGGCATTTTTAGAATCTGCTAGTTTTTAAAATTTGAATAATTGGTTCCTGAGTAATTAAAATTTATATTCGGCTCAATTCTATTTTGTCTCAAGGTTTGTAACTTTTTCTTAAGGATTTATGGCACCAAACATTGATTCTAGATTTCAATTTCAAATGACATCTATTAGAAAAAGTTACATTAAGTACTAATGATAAAATATATTTATTTTATTTTTTGTTTTTACTTAAGAATCAAAGCTTTTAATTTTTTAAGTTGTGTTTTCTGATTTCAAAGATTGCCAATTTTTACGAGTCTTTAAAATTAGAAAAATCCTGTAAAAATCGTAAAAATTAACTTAAAGAATAAGTGCTTAAAAAACAAGAGCTTTTTAAATTATCAAAGTAAACAGATTCGTATAAAAGTAAACAGATCCATTTAAAACCGCCTGGAACAGATTTATTAATCATAGGGCTCGTTTTCCCGATTCAAAAACAATAAAATCTCCACAAAAGCTTTAAAAATCAACATTAATTAAAAAACGAGCGCTATTTTGGGAAAATACGCAATTACTAAAAACATAAAATATACAAAACAAAAAATACACAAAAACAAAATAAATACAGGCATAATTCAATTCAACATCCACGCAACGCATTTAATGCATGTTCTAGAAAATATACGAATTTTGCGGTTTAATAAAAACCATACTTTTAATTCAAATTTTAAAGAGATATTTTTAATATTTTTTAAAATATGATTCATTTATTTTATATACAATTAAGAGGAATTAAAATTTTAAAAAGCTTATCTAGGTTTAAGTATAATACTTAGCTGCATACTTAATGTATCATATATTGGTAGTTAATGTATTTATTACAATATATAATATAATTATAATACTAATAATATAATATATTGGTTTAAAATGATATATGATGGGATCAATCTTTAAAAACATGTTTTATGCTGCGTTACATTTCTAATCATCCGTATGTCTTGCTGAAGGTAAATAATGAATAATTTCAACTTTTTTGTTGGTTCATAACTAATGCATTTACTAATTCTTATATAAAGAAAATAAATTTTATACATATGACTAGTTAGTTTCAAAAGTTAAAATCTATTTTAGTTGATTTAAAAGTCTAAGTCTAAGAAATCTAGTTATTAATCTGGTCTTTAAATTTCATACATTTACACACAAAAAAAAAAAAAAAGCGCCTTACGAATTAATTTTTTAAAAGTTTTTTTTTTGTAAAGTAAAGTAGTACTTTTATTTAAAAAAGAAGCGGAATGGGTTCTGCATTTTTTAGTACTCGAGTTAAGTAACTTTAACACGGTTATCGTGGATCCTGATAATGACAACCTAGCTGACCCAAGAACGCCACTTATACAAGTGGCGTCTTATAACGCCATCTTATAACGTCCTATATATATTGGGCGTTATAAGCAAGTTCTGAAATTTTTTTAATTTTTTCCACGGAAAAAAATATTAATTTGAATGTCTATAGGTGTTTTTATTGGCGCACTATAAAGTCAAATTCTCACTTAACTTGAATTGAATGAAATTTTGACTCTATAGTGCACCAGTAAAAATACTTGTAGAATGAAAACCGCTTTTTATAACTTGATAAAAATTGGTGTAAATGTAGCTTAAGGTCACACTAAAACTCAGAATAAAATTTCAGATTGGTTTACTTGTTAAGAGTTTATGGCAATTTTAATTTTAGTTTCAGTTTTAATTTTAATTTTGTTTTTGGCTACTTATAATTAAAAATGTTTTTGATAACTATGATTTTTGGTAATTATTTTCAGAATAAGGGTTACATGTATGTTATACAATGTATTATCAACAATTTTTATTAAAGTTGTTTTATTGCTGCATATACCAGTTACCAAGTACTGCATTGCAAAACTGATCATATGACAGCTAAGGTCATCATGTGATCAGTTTTGCAGCGTAATTAAGTTTGTAAATATAAATGTAATTAGAGAATGCTATTTCATGCCAAAATTAGTTTAACTTCACTTGCATTGATTAGTGACCTTATTTCTTTATCATTGGAGTGAGTTTCTGGGAAATCTTGATTTATGTAACAAAACTTCGTCTCTTGACTCCAGTCTCATTGTCAGTCTTTTGTGTGAGTGGTTGTTTTGGGGTGGTGTGCTGGTTTCATCCTTTAACACAGGACTGACAATGCTTAGACAAATCAAAAAAATCTCTGCCACCTTAGATTCCAAGCTTAACAAAATATCCAAAAAATGACGCAATTCACAAGACTGTATAAATGATTGCCATGAGCAAAAACCCAAACTGTAGCAGAAACTTATGTTTAGTCGAGTTTCCTGTACTCAGGAAACTTATTTAAAGGTTTGGCTCTATCATTTTGCTGCTTGATGTTTAGTTCACAGTTCTGGCCAGTTTCTTTATCAGTTTAAATCCGTGTTTTACAGACTCGTATTTAATTTTACATTTACTGGAGCTTAAGTGGTAAATTTCGAAGCGCTTGAAGGTGGCTGGGCACTACTTTGACCTGAATTCCAAACATACAATTTTATGTTTATAATAAACTTAGTTAAGAAATTTTGCGTAAAACTTCAAAATTATTTGCTAAATGATTAGAAACTAGCTTAAAATATACGTTCTAAATCTCTCTAGTATCGTTTATTAAAAGTCAAGACTTTCTTTCAATTTATATATAAAATTATTTAACTATAAATTTTTACCGGGTGTAAGCGGAGTAGCCCCGGTTGCTTTGGCAAGTCAAATAATTTCTTTCGGGGATAATTTTTTGTTCAAAGTAAACAAGCTGCAATTTTTTTTTGCTGCATTAAGATTTTTTGTTGCTATGGGTTCGATTGAACTTTAAGAGCATTGGTGGAGCAAACATTTTCCTAAAAGGTTGATGATAAATGCATGTGTTGCAACACAATCTTGGTTTCATCTCTCTGGTTGTTTTCTTTTCAAGAGGATGTTTTTCTTACTGCTTTGAGCGAACATTTTGGCAGATGAGGCAATCACACATTGTGTCTCTTTTGATTTAAGTCTTATTTGTAATGTCAAACAAAAAAGAGAGTGGAACTTCTTTCCTCTCTTGTTTTCTCATAAAGTAGTTATGCACAATTTGCATAGTCCAAGCCAGGTCGAATCCAGCATATTTTGGTCTTTGATATATCTAACTTCCAGACATGGATCCAAACATTTATACGTTTATACTTATGTCAAATAAAGATGCTTTGCAAAAAATTGCAGTTATTGGAGCCTAAGAACAAAAAAACCCAAAAATTTTAGCCCTTCCCCCTGCCCCAAACGTGAGAGCAACAAGTTGATGAAATATTTTTTGTACTATTTTCAACTAGACTTATATTCATCGAGAAATTTTAAGTTTCATAGCATAATTTCTTAGCGTTCAAAAATTATGACCATATAAAATTTGCAACCCCTTCAAATTGATTGGGGTTTAAACTTTATCTGGTGATAATTTTTAAACGCTAAAATATTTTACTATAAAATTTAAAATTTATTGATGAATATAAGTCTAGTTGAAAATACTACAAAAAATATTTCATCAACTTGTTGCTCTCACGTTTGGGGCAGGAGAAGCCAAAAATTTTGGTTTTTTTTTTCCCTGATAACTTTTTTTTAAATGATTTAACTAATGACATATAATCTTTTTATTGTTTTTACCTCAGGAGTACAAGAAACAGAGATAATAGGAGTGAGACACCATTAAAGTTTGAAATATAATGTTAACGATGGTTGCAACAAATAAATTTAATCATATGAGAAATAATTGTAAAAGATGTATTAATGCACGAGTAGCATTAGTCCCTGTCAACAGGTAATAAATACAAAAGAAATGACAATTTATTATGAATTATGTTTGAAATAATTATTTACTTTATTTATTTATATATTTACTAATTTTATTTACTACTTTTATTTATATTTTGTTTGCTTTTAATAAAAAATTGTTTAAGAGGTTAACAAATAACAGTTCTACTTAAATTAGTAATAATTTTTAATACTTTAAAATAGCAAATTAAAGATACAGTTTTTTAGTAACCTCTAACTTAACTTGTTATTAAGGTTTCAACCACCTGACAGTATTACTATAAAAAATTTACCTGAAAGATTTTATTATAGTTTTCTATCAGTAAACAAAACAATGAATTACATTTTATCTAAATTAAACTCTAACTTTTACAAATTTTATGTTTATGTTGGAAAAAAATTTACAAATATGCAATTAAAATTGCTGGGGTGACTCTGAACGTTTTTGTGATAAATGCAATCTTGGGCACACAAACTCTGCTTATAACAACTTTTAAAAAATTGTTCTAAAAAGCTTTATTATGCGCTTCCCAAATAAAGCAAAATTAATAAAAGAAAAATATTTAAAATATCCTTAGATCACCAAAAGTATTTAAAAGCCCTCAAAACAAAACAAAAAAACTTTATATCAAATGCTTTAAAAATAGAAATGAAGCAAACCTAAATGTTTATAAACTGTATAAAAACTTGTTTGAAAAACTAAAAAAAATGCAAAGAAAAACTATTACTCAAATAAAATAAAAAAACTCAAATGGTGATATTAAAAAACTTGGGAATTCATGAAAGAAATAATTAGGATTAAAAAACTGCAAATTAAATAGTTTACCTGACAATTTGTCATTGATAATAAAGAGTATGATAATAATAATGCAATTTCAAAAAAATTTATAAAAATAGAAATGAAGCAAACCTAAATTTTTATAAACTGTATAAAAACTTGTTTGAAAAACTAAAAAAAATGCAAAGAAAAACTATTACTCAAATAAAATAAAAAAACTCAAATGGTGATATTAAAAAACTTGGGAATTCATGAAAGAAATAATTAGGATTAAAAAACTGCAAATTAAATAGTTTACCTGACAATTTGTCATTGATAATAAAGAGTATGATAATAATAATGCAATTTCAAAAAAATTTATAAAAATAGAAATGAAGCAAACCTAAATATTTATAAACTGTATAAAAACTTGTTTGAAAAACTAAAAAAAATGCAAAGAAAAACTATTACTCAAATAAAATAAAAAAACTCAAATGGTGATATTAAAAAACTTGGGAATTCATGAAAGAAATAATTAGGATTAAAAATCTGCAAATTAAATAGTTTACCTGACAATTTGTCATTGATAATAAAGAGTATGATAATAAAATAATGCAATTTCAAAAAAATTGCATTATTATTATCATACTCTTTATCTTACTCAAAAACAGTTTTTTTTATCAACATATTTTTGTCAACATAGGCCCAAATCTGGTTTCTAAAGTCCACTGTCCAAACAACTCATTTGAAGTTTATCTAACTAGTGTCAACAACGAACTAGTATCCAAAGAATTTGATGAACTCAAAAATGCAATAAACTCTCTTAAAATAAACAAGTCAACAGGTATAGATAACATTTGCATTAATATTGTTGTTAATGTCTTTCTGGAGATACACAAACCTATTTTCGAAATATTCAAACCATTAATGAAAACTTGAACTGTACCAGATAAGTTAAAAGTAGCTAAAACTGTAGGGAAAGGTTGCGAATGTTAAGCATGTTATTAGTGTATTTTTTTTTGCAGCCGAAATATTATAATATTTATATTTATTTTTGCAGATTATCATAATTTAATCTTTCCTCTTAAAGATAATAAATGAATAGTTCATTTAAAAAAAAAATCTTTATACCAATAATTGCGTTCTTTTTAACACACCCAATCATCTCATTTTAGGAAACCAATTTCTAAAGATGAGCTTTTTTTAATGGAACTCAAAAAAACTCAAAAAAACAAAAAAACAATCACAAAAAAAAAAATTTTAATTGCATCTTCAAGGACTGTACTTAAGTAAAAAGTAATTATTTCAACCATAAAAAAAAAACAAAAATAAATCTTTCCTATCTCTAAAAAAGTTAACAATACTATTTTTCGAAAAAAGTTTCGCTCTTGAAATACCAAAATAAAGCTGCGCGAAGAATAACTTAAAAAAACGTGCTTTTCTTAATAAAAAGCCGCATCTCATCTGGAGCGTCTAAAAACGTATCATCTTAAGCAACTTCGCCAAGTACTATCATAATTTAAATAGCACGACAACTGCTTATGTATTATCTAATATAACCCATGTAATTAGCAGTAGATAAGCATAAAATATCGAGGATGTAATAAATTTTTGATGATCTTGTTTCGTTCTGAGGTAATTACAAAATATTGAATGATAAAAAATTATAACGGGGTTGGTAAATTTTTTTAACAGTAAAACAATCAAAGAATATTAACTATACAACCAAGAAGTTAAAATAAATAACACCGTCAAACTTGTATGAATATCCTTAACCAAAAAAGTTTGCGAAAAAATCATTAGTCTCCCGTAAAAGAGGTTATCCTAGGAACCTGCTCATCTTACGCAACCTTCAACCTACGTATTTTTAAAACCGGTGAAACATTTCTAATAAACAATTACATACCAATCTCAATACTTCCAATCTTTTTTTAAATACTTAAACGAATAATCTACAATAGATTATAATCTATTGAAAGCCGAATAGTTTTTTATTTAAGAATTTGTTTTGAATTAGGTATTCATATAATATGAATACCTAATTCAAAACAAATTCTTAAATAAAAATCTATTCGGCTTTCAATCACAGCACTCAACAGAACATGCAGATTTAGATTTAGTTAATAGTAGTGATTAAAGTAAAGTAAAGTGATTCTTTTAATAAAAAGCAATTTTTAATAGGTATTTTTATAGACCTATCCAAATCATTTGACACAATTAATCATGAGATCTTACTAAAAAAATGGAAAAATACGGAATAGAAAATACTACCCTTGACTGGATTAAAAGTTGTTTGTGTAACAGACAACAATGTGTTATTTCGAATGATAATAATATTCACATTTACTAAATATAAAATGCGGAGTTCCTCAAGGTTCCATTCTTGGTTCTCTTATATTTTTAATTTGTATTGATAATCTTCCACAATCCTTAAAAAAACTTGATGCAATAATGTATGCTGATGACACAAATTTGTTTTGTTCATCAGCATCAATTGAAAATATCTTTGAATCTGTGAACGATGACCTCGAGAATCTAAACATTTGGTTTAGAGTAAATTAGTTATCTTTAAATACAAAAAAAATAAAATACATCTTGTTTCCTTTCAACCAGCAATAAAATTAAATACCAAGCATGCTACCATTACTAAAAATTGATAACATAAACATCCTAAGAACTGAAACCATTAAATTTCTTGGAATAATTATTGACGAAAAGATTTCTTGGAAAACCCACATAAAAACTTTAAATGTAAAAATATCAAAAAGTATCAGCTTACTCCACAAAGTCAAACCTATACTTTCCAGGATAATCTAAAAGTTCTTCACTTTTCTTATATACAAAGTTATCTAACATATGCTAATATTGCCTGGGGAAGTACAAATAAATCTAAACTAAATTCTCTATATATACACTAAAACCACCCATCAAGATTGATTTATAATGAAAATAAATTCACTCATGGCAATCTTTTACTTAAATATTTAAATGCTTTAAATATCTATCAAATTAATGTCTACCAAAATATCTTATTTATGCTCAAATATAAACTCGGACTTGTCCCGACTATTTTTGCTGTTAACTTTTTTCAAGCCAACGCCAACGGATATGTTGCACAGGAACGGGGAGCTATACATTACCCAAAAAAAATTAAAATTTTCGAGATTTTTTAATTGTATGCCGTGGCCCCTATTTATGCCACAAATTAATACTTCAAAATATAGACTTACTAAATTGGATAATCTTATTGACCTGAAGAAAAAACTAAAAGATTTTATAATTAACAAAAACAATCTTATCGATCTGTATTAAATATAAAAAAACAATTAATATAACAAAATGTAATAAGAACAATTTAAACTATAAAAATAAATAAATAAAAATAAAAAATAAAAAAAACATAGAAAAAAGAATAAATATAGATGGCAACTGTACATAGTAAAATATTACTGAACAGAAGACCTCAAAAAGTAAATGCGTGTTTTATAAATTTACTTTTTAAATTTTTAGTTTATTTGAATTTTAAATGGTTCTCGATGAAAAGACTTCTCTTACTCTTCTGGGAGTTTCCTTACAACTACATAGTATTGTTATAATATACTAATATATTTCAACGACAACCACAAGCGAGTCCCTAGTAGCCCTGTCGTACCATGGACTTGCGATGGACTTGCATATATTTTTTAAATCCATGGATTAATAGCTAGCACTTTATATTATAAACCACGAATTTTTAAATTTATTATTTAACCTGTCAAATGCGCATGCGTAAAATAGCATTGTTAACGCTCTTTAGATATATTAAATACGTGCGGTGAACATTTATATAAACTGGAGACACGTAAATACTATTTGTTTTTGAAATATATAATAATGATCGTTAAAATATATATATATATATATATATATATATATATATATATATATATATATATATATATATATATATATATATATATATATATATATATATATATATATATATATCGGGGCCAAAGTTAACTCTAACACATAATTCAAGTTCAAAGTAATTTTTAAATAAAAGGATTTTGTATAATCTTAATTTAATTAGCCATTCAAAGTTACACCACGAATGTGGTAATTTTGAATACGTTTTCTGTAAAAGCAAAACCTATTTGAAAATGCATTGTATTGTTTTAAAATTTACTAAAAACAACAGTCTAGTTTCACATGAATTTATTATTGCTAAAATAACATAGTATTATTTCATAACAAGCCCCCATTTGATTTTTTGTTTTGCTTTAATGGGTTTCTTTTAGAAGGACTAGCATAAAAAGAGTCTCATTTCCATCAGTTTCATTTATGGAAAATGCAAGTGAAAATGCAAGTGAAAATGCAAAAATCTTTACATTTTACCTAAAATCCTCAAAAAAATATTTTTTTCTTTTTTCAAGGTCAAAAGTAACTTTTTTTCATTTTGAGTCACCTTTTTTCTTGACATCAACACGACACAAACGTTAAAATGCATTCATAAGAACTACGGCTTGGTGACTACTGTTTTAATACATACTGAAGATAGTACTTACATCTAATGGGTAAACCTCATATTTTTTATAAAAACCACTAAGCTACCAAGTTGCTTATTATCTTTTGTTCTGAGGAATATAATGTTTATAGGTAGATAAAGTTAGAACAAAGGAGATTTATTTTTTGTAATTGTCAGTGCTTTTTTTGAACAAAAGGTTTTCAATTGAACAAGTATTCTCTTTCAATATTTTTTAAAAGGTCCATAAAATGCAACATCAAGACCCTTACGGAAATGTTCCATGGACTTTCATGGGTGTTCTATAAAATTCCATGGAAATCCCATGAATTCTATGAGTGAACCATGTTTTCCTCATGAAAATTGAAATCCCATGGTATATCCCATAGTATTTATCATATTCGAGCTATTGCCAATAGCTTTGGTAATTTTGCATAACTTGAAATAGTATAGCAAGTATGTCAAGTGAACCAGTTTGATTTTGAATGTTTTTTTGGTTTACTACAAATATTTTACTTTTAATGCATATTAGACAACCAGTGTATTAGATAAGATTAGATAAGTAGTATATTGGATAAAGTTAGGTAACTAATGTACAAAAAATAATTAATACCATTTTTTTTAATTTTTTTTCTAATGGCTTTAGTTTGCTTAAAATGTTTGAAGTTAAAACACTTTATTGTATGGTAAATGTTTATTAAGTTTTAAAACACATTATTTAAAACTGTAGAGAAAGGAAAGAAACTTTTCAATTCATATTACTTGATATAAATACAGATGTTCCTGATGTTCCTACTTTTGATATTTTCTAAAATTTTATAAATTGCTATTGAATGTCTATTTTTTTATCTATATCAAAATAATCCCAGATTGAACTTTTAATTTTAGTTGATTGTGGATTTATGCCTTATTTAATTATAGTATAATTCTAATTCTAATTTACTTTAGTTAGCTAAAAACAAAAATTATCAACCAAATATCAAAATTTGTCAAAATTTAGGTGGTAACAACTATAAATAAAGATAGCTGATAGATGAGTACATAAAATGTACTCATATACCATTTTCATTGTCATTACATATATATATATATATATATATATATATATATATATATATATATATATATATATATATATATATATATATATATATATATATATATATATATATTCGGCTTTCTCTCCCCCCCCCCCCCACTCCCCCTTCATATAAAAACATAAGTCTGAAAACTTGAGGAAAGTAATCCAATTTGATGTTTAAGTACAAAAAACCAAATTGAAAAACGCTAATAATAATATTATATTAATAAATTAATATTAAACGATGATATATATATATATAATAATATATAACATATACAATAATATATAATATATAGGGGAGACCGGGGCTAGTTGGCTCGGTTTTTATCTATGTACCCCTTACAGGACATTTTTTTGAAAAATATTAAAGTATAGTCTCAAAGAGTATGAATTTGGGTAACTTTTAAAAATTACAAAAAAATTTTTTTTGTAAATTCATTAACAAAAAAAAATTCCTGCCGAGCCTTCAAAAAAAAAAAAATTGCGCCATCTTACCTCACCACGGGGTAAGTTGGCGCAATGATTATTGATGTACTGTCAAGTGCAAAATTAATAGATATATTTTTCCTATTCATTTTGGGGACAAATTTAAACCAAAAATTTAATATTACTTTTAGCTGGTACCAAGTATTAGTACATATAACAGCCAAAACAGTAGCCCACTTTTTATCTGTGAAAAAAAAACCTAAAAAAAATTTTTTTTAATTTTTTTGTAAAAATAAATTTTTTCAATATTGTTAAAAATTTAAAAAAAAAATATTTTTATAAAAATATATATTTTTTCCATAGTAAATGCTATGAGCCAACTTACCCAGTGAAAATTTTGCCAACTTACCCCGAAAGCCTTTTTTCAATAAGCAGTCTATAGATCCTGAAAAACGGCAACTTTAAAAAATAGTCTGACTGGATATAGTAAACTAATGGCGACTGGAACAATTACAATAATTTTTTTTCATACGACTAACTATTTTCTTTGTAAAGTAAAAAGGAAGCGATTTTCCAAAAGTTACGTTTTTGCCCAAAAAACACATAAATCTTAATATCTCCTTTGTCACTTTCTGATAAAAAGCTCTGAAGATAAACGCAGTTTATATATATAAACGCAGGATCAATACTTGGACCCCTGCTGATTTTAATTTATATTAATGATATTTATTTGTCTTCAAAAATACTTAATCATATTATGTTTGCTGATGACACAACTTACCCCTGCGGCCAACTAGCCCCGGTCTCCCTTATATACATATATATATATATATATATATATATATATATATATATATATATATATATATATATATATATATTATATATATATATATATATATATATATATATATATATATATATATATATATATATATATATATATATATATATATATATATATATAATTATTCTACAACATTAAGACGTTGAATATATATATATATATATATATATATATATATATATATATATATATATATATATATATATATATATATATATATATATATATATATATATATATATATTAGGCCATCCCATTTTGACCCTCATGAACGAATTTTATTTCACGGAGTGTCTCAAAATGTTCCTAAGATATTGGTTTGTTAATGAGTTGCGGAGTTCCCCAAGGATCAATACTTGGACCCCTGCTGATTTTAATTTATATTAATGATATTTATTTGTCTTCAAAAATACTTAATTATATTATGTTTGCTGATGACACAAATGTTTTCTTTTCTGACTCAAATTTAAAAAATATTTTTTATATTGTAAACACAGAATTAATATATCTTAATGAGTGGTTTGAAGCAAATAAACTTTCATTAAATATTGAAAAAACGAAATATATTTTGTTTGCAAAGTCATCTAAATCCGAGAACCTTCCACTCAAATTACCTGAACTAACAATTAACAATATTAAAATAAAAAGAGTTTTTTCAATGAAAATACTAGGAATAATTTTCGATGAGAATTTAAATTGGAAAAGCCAAATAAAGCTAGTCGAGAACAAAGTTTCAAAGACCCTTTGGGATTATGTACAAGACAAAACATCTTTTAAATAATTTATGTTTAAAAAATTTATACTTTTCATTTATACATAGTCATATTAGCTATTGTAATATTGCCAGGGCAAACAATCATTTATCTTTCCTAAAAATTATTTATACAAAACAAAAGCAAGCAAGTAGATTAGTTTTGGGCGCATGTAGATACGAAAGTGCCGAGCCGTTACTCAAGGAAATAAATGCTCTAAATGTATACAAACTAAATATATACCATAACTTGTTATTTATGTTTAAACTTCAAAATGAAATGATTCCAAAATATTTTTTTAAAAGTTTCACTCGAATTAATCATAAATATGAAACAAGACATTCAATGAGTAATTACTACATCCCACTAACATCACTCAAAAAATCTGACTTCTCGACTATATGCCGGGGACCACGCTTGTGGAATTCGGTTCTTGACGAAAATATGAAAAAAATAAAATCTATTGCTACATTTAAAAGAACTATAAAAAAACACTTACTAAATTTAAACATTACGTACATTTTCTCATTTTTTTGAAAAAAAATCGAAATAGTTTTGTATTTTTAATTTTTTATGTACTTTATTTAATTTTAATATTGTATTGAATATGTATATGCATGTGAAGCGAATTAAATTTTTTTTTTTTTTGTTTATTGTCTTTAATATGTATACGAATATGTACAGATTTGTAATTTTTTATTTGTTATTTTATATTTTAACTTTATCTTAAATTTCTTCTTTTTTTAACTTTAAGTTCTTTTTTTAACTTTAAGTTCTTCTTTAACCTTCTAAAATTTCTAACCAATTTTTTTTTTAACTTATTAATTTCACTCTTTTATGTAATATTGGAAAATGCAAAATTTAATTGTATTTTTTTTTGTATTTCACAAAGGGGCTTGATGATAAGTCATTGTGACTTCTACTTGCCCCAGTCAGCTTGTAATTATATATATATTTGTTTAAATTTATAGATAACTTTGTAAAATGTGTAAAATGACGAAATAAATAGAAAAAAAAAAAAAAATGAATTTTTTTTTTTTTTTTCTGGATGAGTATTTATTCTCGCGCCATTCGTTTAAAGTTTAACTTTTTTACATTTTTTGAGTTTTTATGGGCAGTTTCAAAAGATCAGCGCGAATAGAAATTTATAAACCTTTAACAATTTAACTGCGTCAATACAAAGAATGGAAGGTTTTTTATCCATACCGATTGTGCGCATTTTTATTATTATCATATTTGTTACCAGGTGGTACTTTAGAAACGCCATAATCGGGTAATATTTAAAAAAAGCGCAGTTAAGAAAACAATTTTTTTATCGAGCTACTTAACAATTTTTAATTTTAAAAAATCTAATATTACTCACCTCAAGTAAGTTTATTATAACAACATAACATAATAATGCATGTTATATTTTATAATTATAGTTAAATGAATTAGGTTATTTAAACATTTATAATATTTTAAATAAACTTTTAAAAAATTTTAAACATCATACAAATTATGAAAATGTTTATAGTGATTAACATTATGATCAATGAATAACATTATGAAATTTTGTTTTAAAGCTAGCTATGACAACAAAAGTATCTGAGGTGTATTCCTGTCCCAAGAAGGGGTTTAAAAAAAGAAGATCGAGTCGCAAGAACATGTTCCTAGTTAACGTCACTCTGGATAGAATGGAAACAAACCAGCTGCCCCAAAGGATTCACGTTATCCAACGCTACTTATTTTTAAGAGAACAATTTCCAAAGAAAGCAATGAAGGATCTCGTCGCTTGTCCTTTAATGTCCAAAACTTTCAAGTAAGCTTTTAGCTTTAGAAATCAATAGATAAGAACGTTATTTCATGTTTTATGTCAAATATAGTAAAGATAATTTAATAAGTTATGTTTTTAATTTACGGAAGTTCTTCATAGATTAAAATGCATAACAAACAATGAATTTTGCAATGTCAGTTGTATCCTTTCCGGAATCTTAATTCCTTGGAGAAAAACTGCCTTCAAAGTCATCAGTGACAAAAGGATGATGTATCATGTCAAGAAGTATGTAGAAAAGTACATAGCATTGAAGAAATCCCAGAAAAAAATTGGAATTGGTTATCTTGAGACAAGAAATAAATTTGAGAAATCAATGACAGGTAGGGGACAAATATTAAATGTTAAGATTTTCTAGTCAAACAGCCAGTACTAAGCTAATTTATTGTGAAGTAAATTGTTTACTTTTTCTTGTTCTTACCTAATAAAATTAAATTTAAAGGATTATTTTGGGCTGGAGAAGACATTACGCTTCTTGAACGTAGTTTAAAGACTGATAGGCTAAGACTGGAAGCAGATAAGATTGAGATTTAACCTTCATACGGGACCAGCTAAGTTGCAGAAAGATGGTGATTGGAGCGTTGGACGGTCGGTTTGTAGATGTTAGTAATAGATCTGCATCAAGAAATAACTCTAAAACCTCTGGTATAGTAAAAAAAACTTTCCATGATTTCTCCGGATTTTCCTCTGAAAGTGAAATGATTACTGATGACTCTAATGATACATGTTCCGAAGATAATTTTAAGATTGGTAACGCATCAAAGAAGAAGACAGTTAAAAATATGACTCTAAAGATACCAAAAGACATTTTTTCAAAAACTGCCAGAACTGCTATTGGGATGGGAATATCTACTAACCAGGCAACAACACTTATCTCTTCTTTTCTTTGCAATGCCGGTGGAGATATAGAAAATGTAACATTATCCCACAGCTCAACTCACAGGATTTTTGATGCAATAATAAGAAATGATGTTGGTGTTCTTAGAGCAAACATAACCAGTATGGTTAAGACGAGCGGCAAACCCATCATTGTGCATTTTGATAGCAAAATTATCAAAGATTATACGGTAGCATAGATGAGACAAAAGACCGAATTTGTGTGCCTATAAGGCATGACAATCAGTCCCATCTGTTAGGCGCTCCAGGGTTGGAACACGGCAGTGGTGAGGCTCAGTTCACAGCAATTCAAAATCTATTAGATTCTTTTGATCTAGGGCAGTTCATCCACGGAGTTTGTTTTGATACCACTGCTTCAAACACTGGCTATTTAAAAGGAGCTTGTGCAAGATTAGCTAATTTTCATGGCCGACCATTGCTCTTGTTAGCCTGCCGCCATCATGTAGGAGAGCTCCATATAAAACACTTTTGCAATGAAGTTGCAGTAAACAAATCTGTTGAACCAGAGAATCAACTATTTAAATCTCTAAAGCAGAACTGGCATGGTATTGATGCAAACAACGAGAAGATGCTGTTGAAATTTAATCACCAGAATGTTAAGGGTACCTGGTTGGAGAAGCAGGCTCAATTGGCGCTAAAAACTTGCAAGGACCTGATAGATAAAAACAAGTTAAGAAATAGTCAGGTAAGGTTAAAATAAAGAAATATATTACTTTAAAACAACTTTATACCAAATATATATACCAACTATAAAAATAGAAAGAAGAAACATAAAAGTTTTTAATTAAGTTGTAAATTATATACATTTAGACTTTTGAGAAGCGCAAAGATTATTGTGAACTGGCAGAGCTTGTAGTTATGTTCCTTGAAGAAGATCAGACAGTTAGGTATAAAATTCACAAAACCGGAGCTATTTCACACGCCAGGTTCATGGCAAAGGCATTGTACTATATGAAGTACAATTTGCTTCTCCCTAAGATCAGAAAGGTTCTTTTTCTGAGTGATGAAATTGTCAAAGAGATCAACAGAATGGCTGAATACATTTCTCTTTTCTGGGCATCGTGGTTTTTGACCTGCGAGTTTTCTGATTCTGCAGCTTTTGAAGTAAAACTTAATTTCCTAAATATTTTTATATTAGTCTCATAATTTAAGAATAATTTGTTTCAAAAAAATACCAACTAAATTGTTTTAGAATAATGACATAAATAAATGACACTTATTAGATTAGATGTTAGACGTGTCATTATCAACCTTACTTACTATCTGTATTGCATTATTTTTAACTCACACTCTTAGGATCAACGAAACTATTGGCAGATGTGCCATTACAATGCGTATGAGCCTGCCGCAGAAGTGGTATTAAAATCATGGCGAAACCATATGTGTTATTTGGATCCATCAACCGTGGTGCTGGCGCTAGCATGTTCTAATAAAGATCACTACATCGAAATGGAAAAGATGGCAAAAGTTCTTTATTCAACCCAACGGAGTGGCATTAAAAATGTAGGAACGGTTAGAACCAAAACTAAAATCCTTTTTGATAGCAGTTTTTTGTTTAATATAGATCAACCACCAGGTCTTGAATCATATATTTCGCCAGATTCCTGGTTAATTTTTGATATCCTAGGTCATACTTCTGAAAAATGTCTATGGATAAAACTCCCTCAGATTTTTTGGAAAGAATTTCCAGGATACAATGAGTTTCAAAGCTTCGTAAAATCTGTCGAAGTTGTTAACGAATCATCAGAACGTGCAGTAAAACTCATTCAAGATAATGTAGAGCGTGCGAAGAGCGAGGAAAAACTTCAGAACCTTCTCCAAATGAAAAACTCTTGGAAAAAGCCATTTAAAAAGACGAAGAATGGATACAAGGAGTCAGTTACAACGCCTGCTCCCTCGCTACTGGCTGTGAGTTAATAATTCAAAACCTTTCCAATATCTCTAATAATTAGAATTACCTTACTGTAGACTCTAAACCTTGAAAATGTATTTTAAAAAAAACTAAATTATGTGATTTTTAGAGATATGTGTCTTAAAGGAAAGAATTTATTATATATATAATAAATATAATAGCAGCTATGGCAGTACTTAGAGTTCTTACTTTAATATCGGAGGTCCGAGGATTGATGCCGGTTTAGTCATATAAACGACATTTACTAGTAAAAAATTTTCCCGCGGTGCTCTGTGATGAGCACTTAAAATTTAATGAGAATTTAAAATAACACACACAAAATCTAAGTAGATATTTTCTGAAATATATCGACACATTTTGATCTTGTTAAATCTACAGCAAAATATTTAAAGTCCTATAACAAATCTTTTGGGGTAACCATTTTAAGTTTGGCTTTGTTTAATCTTAGGTTCCAATAAAAGTAATTTTTTTAAAAACATCATTTGAAAAATATTGCACCATGACTGAAAATGACCTCATAGATCAACAAAAAGGCACTTTGATATAACACAAATGTTGATTTTTCTATCAAAATCAGTGAACGGTAGGCATTGTGTATTTCTTAACTCGAAAAGCACAGTGTTTTTTTTGGTATGGGAACACATGAAGAGAATATAAATGAAAAAATTAACTTGATTCGACATCAGAATCGATTCGCGCCGTTGTGTTGAAAACTGCTCAATTTTGGTCATAAATTGCCTAGTGCGTAACTTCGAACGACCGGCGCGAATACTTCTAACAGGAAAAATTAAAAAATAAAAAAATTTGACTTATAAATATGACCTCTACGCCACTCATTAGCGACTCCGCATGTAATTTGGTTGTCAAAAAAAAATTATGGGATGGCCTAATATATATATATATATATATATATATATATATATGTATATGTATATATATATATATATATATATATATATATATATATATATATATATATATATATATATATATATATATATATATATATATATATATATATATATATATATATATATATATATATATATATATATATATAATTATTCTACAACATTAAGACGTTAAAATAACGTCAATTTTTTAACGCTTTTTTTTCAACTGTAAATCAACGTGGAAGCAACGTTGAAAGTTCCGAAGTTTAAATTTCAACCATGCTTAGACGTTGACGCAACGTCAATTGCTTGCTGGGTAACGTGAAGTGCTCTTCTAAAGTAAAAATAAGATTATTTATGCACACACTTTTATATTTATTATGTTTTAAAAAGTTAAGCAAAAGTATAATAAATTTTTGAATGTAATAGTGTGTGCATAAGCCTTTTTATTTTAACTTCATCTTTTTATTTAAATTACCGCGTAATAAGTAGGCAAGTTTGATTGGCGGTAGGACAATGTTGATGCTGATTCCATAAACAGCTGTAAAATATTAGAGTACTATCAGTGCAATGTTGCGCATGGATGGTGTCCTTGTTCGTACTTTTGGTGTGCATTGTTGAGACCATATTCGGACTACTTTGTTAGTGAGACTAAATTGAGTTTGGTTGTCTCATTTTGTGATCTTAGTGTTGAAGGATACTTTTCTTTAGTTCGTAAAGACTCCAATATTCCCATGCTTGGCCTGGGCATTTACATTCGCAAGAATTCACCCATTTATCAAAAAACTAGATTTGAATCTACAGACTATTCTTTTATGTGCTTTCGTTTAGCACCACTTCACTCTATTTTCTTTCTCTTTGTTCTATATCTCTCACCTTCATCTAAAGACTTCACGTTTTTTGATGTTATTTCTGATCAAATTTACCAAGCCCTCTCTCTTTATCCCTCAGTCAGTATCGTTGTTGTTAGTGACTTTAATGCTCGTCACATTGTATGGCTTGACTTAAGTGTCAGTGACTCTGCAGACATTAAGGCCCACAACTTTTGCCTTTCTTAATCTCTAACTCAAATAGTCAATTTTCCAACATGCTTTCCAGACAATCCAAATTATTTACCTTCTCCGCTCGACATATGTCTTGTTTCTGATCCTAGTCAGTGCTCAGTTTTTTCACATCCACCCTTAGGTGCTTCTGATCGCAATTCGACCTCTCTAAAACTATTATCTCATTCTTCTTTATCATTAGAATTCCCCAATCATCGTACCTCTTACAATAACCATTAAGCTGACCAAGACTATTTTCATGATTTTCTTTGTGATGGCCCTTGGGTAGAAAATGTTTGTCTTCCTGCTGAAATGAAATGTGCTTCTAACATAACTATTTGGATTCAGGCTTGCATTGAATCTTTTATTCCTTCTCAATGACTCCAAGTCAAGTCTCACTCCTCTCCATAGTTTTTCTCTCATTATGCTGCTGCAATTTCCAATCGAAACCATTACTTTCTTCTCTATCAGCAAAATAAATCTTTAGAAAATAGACATCTGTTTACTATTACTAGAAACCATTGTAAAAAGGTTTTGTCTGACGCCAAAGCCCGCTATTCTCAGGTCACAAAATCTCGTATTTCATCTCAAAAATTAGGCTCCTGTGACTCCTGGAGAATCTTTAACAATATCTATAACAAGGGCAAATCTGTTATTTCACCTCTCGTATGGTTTGTCACCTCACAAAAGACAAGGCTGAATTGTTTGCCAAGAACTTTTCATCAATATCATCTCTTGATTTCACCAATCACACCTTACCTGATATAGACGACAAACACGTGGATCTGCTGCTTGACATTCAAATCTCTCCAGCTTCTGTATATAAAGTGATTACCTGTTTAGACTCTTCTAGAGCTCGTGGTCCGGACAAAATACCTGTTATAGTCTTGCAGAAGTTTTCTCCGGAGCTGCCGTCTATACTTTCAAAGCTATTTAACAAGTGTTTATCAGAGTCTTGTTTCCAGTCTGCTGGAAAGCGGCATCTTTTATCCCTATTTTCATAAACTCTGGAGAGCGATCTGATTCGTCTAACTACTGTCCCATCAGTTTTCTTCCTATCATAAGCAATATTTTTGAGTCTTTAATTTACATACACTTAATATCTTATATTGAATCTAGTAACTTTCTGATCATCAATATAGTTTATCTTCTTGTTCTATAGCTGGTTCGCTAACAGTAATAACCAATAGGTTTTATCCTGCATTAGATAGAGGTGGAGAGGCTTAGGCTATTGCTCTTGACATTTCTAAAGCTTTTAATACATAAGCCTACTTCTTACGGTGTATCAGGTAACATCTTAAAGATTATTAAATCCTTACATTCTAATCATAGTATAAAATCTGTCCTCGATGAACAGCACTCTTCTTCATATCCTGTAACTTTAGGGATTCCTCAAGGTTCTATCCTTTTTAATTTACATTAACAATCTTGGCAATTGTTCGGTGATAGTGCTACCATTTATTCTTGTCTTGATAAGAAGCCAACACTCAATAATTGCTTGGTAGGGGTATTTGAGCTTGAAAATCGGCTCGCCACTTTCTTACTCCTAGTTCTATTTTTCCACTCTGAAAATCTCTAATCCGTCCTTGTATTAAATACTGTTGTTAATCTGCTGCGGATCTTCCAATGATGTCCTTTCTCTTTTAGACAAAGTGCAAATACACATTGTAAAGATAGCTGGACCTGCTCTTACAGCCTACCTCCAGCCATACAACTTTACACTTGTCTATTGTCATTATCAAAAGTGATATAATTATAAAACATACGTTAATTATATATAAAATAATATACCTTTTATTATTATTTTTTATCTGTTTTTATAACTTTTATTTTCAACGTGTTATGTAACGAAACATGTTCTATTTTGTGGATACATCATCCACAAAATCGTAATAAAATTGGCAGAGGAGTAGCAATTTACTGTAGAAACGACATAAAAGGAGAGCAACTACAGATTATTCAAACAGGTATTGGTATTGAGACCATCTGTATTGATATGTATTTTGGATCTCAAAAACTCCGTGAATAACTTGCTACCGTCCACCTTTTTATGTAATAAAAGATGTTGCATACCTTGAATCTATGATTTCGGTTATTGTGTCTTCAAATTAACTCAAGTGGATTAACAAAACTATGTTTCACCATACGAAAAGTGTCATAGTATTTTCTTAAATTTGGTAAACGAACTCAGTTTGTATCAGTTCTTTAAAGAAACCACGCGTAAAATCAATTTTCTTGATCTTGCATTTTCTCATAACATTTCGCTTTTATTTAGGTGAAATATCTGTTGTGTGTCCTTTTAGTACTAGCGATCATAATACAGTCCAATTTTGTATAAATACACAGCAAAAAACATAAAGCTAAAATAACGGTTACGTAACGGTAAACGAAAATTTTGACGTTATGTTAACCGTTATGCTAACTTGAAATTATGTTGAAAGTGATATAACGCCTAAATCATTAGAATGGTAATATATATTTATAAATTTATGTTTAACCGTTATGTTTAACCATTATGTTAAACAGATTATTTTATCAGTAAAAAATAGCGCGAATCTAAAGAATCTTTGCAATTTTTGTTTATAAGGTCTTTACTATTTTAGTTTTCTTATTTTGTTTTCTCAAGCATTTAAATGACATTTGGGTTGTTAATGGTTAGTATTTATATTTATTTATATTATTATTATTATTATTTAGTAATTAGTGATAATAATATATGCATATATATATATATATATATATATATATATATATATATATATATATATATATATATATATATATATATATAATTGTCAAAAATAGCAATGAAAAACTAGCTTTTAACTCTAAAAGCAAAAGATTTTCAAACAATCAAGTATGTTCATATATATGTGTATATATATATATATATATATATATATATATATATATATATATATATATATATATATATACATATATATATATATATATATATATATATATATATATATATATATATATATATATATATATATATATATGTATATATGTATATATGTATATATGTATATATATATATATATATATATATATATATATATATATATATATATATATATATATATATATATATATATATATATATATATATATATATATAGATATATAGATAGATAGATAGTTAGATAGATAGATAGATAGATAGATAGTTAGATAGATAGATAGATAGATAGATAGATATATAGATATTATATTTCAATTATTAAATATAAATAATAATATTGCTAATTCAACTACTTTCTTGGTCCTTTGGAGGCTTCAAGATATTGGGAGTTCACTGTATTTGTATGTTGCTTAATAATGTTCTTTACTACTATTTATTTAATACTTACTATTTGTTGCATATTACTATTCTTAAAATTAATTTTATTTTATATTGCAAGTGTTAATTAATGTTAAATATACCATTTGTATAATTTAAGTTTTTTAAGTAATAATAACTGCATTACTGATTTCTACAATAATTAATAGTTCAAAAGGATAAAGGCTATTGTTATTAAATATCTTGGTGAAAGAAAAATTGTTCTTGCTAGTAATAACAATATTGCAGACTTTTTAACTAATGGTAAGCTTATTTTTTAATGCACATTCTTTGTTTATTCAATCTTCATTTTTTTTAATCAATCTTCAAGTTCTTCACAGTTCATTTTTGTCTTCATAATATTGAAAGTATTACATATCCCAAAAACAGTGGTTGAGCAATTTAAAATTATAATTTTTTAGCTTCTAAGAAGTTTGGTGACAGTGATATAAGTGGCATCATGTGGAATGGATGTGAAATCGATTTTGAAACATTTTTTGCCATTTTAAAAAACAAAACCTTGAAGTGGAAGTTGTATCCTTAGCAAAAAATAATGAGCTCAGCACTTTTGTTTAAAGTTTAAAGGAATTTTTTCCTGTTAAAGCTGTTTTTTGCTGCTGTAGATAGTCACTCTGATCCTTTTTCATTCGATTTTCACAACCAACAATCCATTATTCCTCAACTTCCAACTGAATCTACATCATACCAAGACTCCAATTATGAAGAAGATGCACTTGAGGATTTAGATGTGTCTTCAAAATCGCAAAATTCAAGTTTATTATCAACTGCTGCACAAGTTGCTGAACCACTAAAATCAAGTGCTGAACCACCTAGTTTTCAAACAAGTAAACAATATGTAATGATATCACATCTTAAATTACATGGTCAGGAAGGTTCAGTTGTATGTGAAAACTGTTTTTCAAAATTTAAAAGTATTAAAGGTTTTAAACTTCTCAATAAAAACTGTTTTGCTCCTTTTGATACTGAAATTGAAGTAATTAATAATAATATTGATTTAATATTGAAAAACCGGACGATTTTCAATTTTTGAATGAGAATGAAAAAGATTAACTTGCTGCATTAGCTCTTCATTTGCGAGGAAAATATCGATGCTCTGAAAATGTGGTCGACATTATTTTTTCAAACTTGCAAAATATTTTTAATAATAAATCACAAAACGAAGAGATTTTTAAAATTTGTAAACAAGTATCAACGGAAAATCTTAAAGCAAGATATTTTCAAACTGCTTTTTAAATGCCATAAATTCAGTTTGTATCCAAAATTAGTTTTATATGGATGTTTTATTCCATTTAAAGAAATACTTCAGTTTATTTTTACATTAAATGAATATGATAAGTTTCAAGAGTATTCTTCAGAAATATCTCATTGTATTCAGATGATTTAGGTGTAACTAATCCAATAAATAAATCTAGAGGAAAACACAAGTTGTGGGTTTTATATTTTCAGTTGTTCAACATTCCGCAATGCTGTTTAAGTAAATCTTTCTCAATATTCCCTTTAGCAATAACTGGTTCTAAATCTGCTAATGTAAAAAGCTTTATTAAGTCTCTTCTTCTTGACTTGGTACAATATCTAAATGAACTATCATTGATTGATTCCTCAACTTTAACTAATGCTAATGGTAAAAAAATTATTCTAAGGTTAAAACATTATATCGGCGATTCATTAACTTGTGATGCAATTGCTGGTTTTAAAAAAGGGTTTTAGCAAGAAAGTTGTGAGGTTCTGTTGAGTGTGTAATTCGACCAGGTCAGAAATGTTAGTTTATAATAAACATTCTCAGTGTAAAGTAAGGAGTTTAGAGGAACACAAGATGAGAGTCAAAGAACTAGATAATTGTAGTCTTCCCAGAGTTGAACGTTTAAAATTGTCAAAACTATATGGCGTTCAATCTAACAGTATTTTATCTGAAATTAGGGAATTTGATGTGACAAAACAAGTTCTTTTTGATTCAATGCATGATTTGTTAGAAGGAGTAATACCTTTGCAAATAGAACTTTACTTGAATCATGGGGTTTTAAAAGCTTTTTTTACAATAGATAGCTTGAACGATTTTGTAAAATTGTTTCAATACCCAAAAGACAGTGAAAAACCACCTGTAATAGTAGATTTGGTTACAAAGGGGAAATTTGGCAGTGCTCAAGTTCTTTCTATTTGTCGTATATTGCCAATTTTTTTAAGAAGTATCACTATTGATTGTCATTTCTTGTGTCTTATTAAGCTGCTGCGTATTCTTCAAATGTGTCTTTCTCCAGTTATCACTGAGGCTTACTTCATCTCTTTAGAAGAAGCAATTGCAGCCAATCATACTTTTTTTATGAATTTATATCCAGATAAGTTTATACCAAAGCTTCACTTTCTTATTCATTATCCTCAGCAATTCAGACAATTTGGTCCACTGCGATACCACATGTGTATAACTTTTGAGAGGAAACACCAAGTAATAAAAGATATTAGGCATTTTAACTTCAAAAATATGCCTTATAGTACTATGAAGAGTATGATTTTAAACACTGTTGCATCTTTTTATAATTCTATTGGAGAAATTAGTAATGGAGTTCTTTGTGAATTAAATCAAGCTACTTTAAAAAAAAATATTGTTACCTGCATCCGGATTAATGGTATTAAACATTTTCCTGAATTGTCTTTATGGTTTCATGATGGTTTTCAATCTTCTGCTTATATTATTAAAGAAATACAAGTAAAAGGAGGAAAAACAACATTTATTACCTCACAGCTTCAGTGCCTTACTTACAATGTGTTACGAGGTTTTTTGACATCTGTTGAGGACAACACGGTTTCTTTTAAAACTATTGCAGCTGAAGGCTTAGCTTTTCCTTGGCCAGCATTTTATTTTAAAGAAGGGGATATTTTCTATGTTGTACCCCCAGCATTGCCAATCCTTATCATACAGCTGTATTGAAAGAAAACTAATTTTATAAAAAGTTTATATTATTTGCAATAAATATGGTAGCTTTAGTCAAATTTTTTTTATTTATTTTATCAACTTAAAGTTCAAGGCAAATGTCAAATAGCAAGGACTCCTTTTTTTTTGTGTGTGTGTCTCTGGTTGGCTGAAAAACGTATACACCCCCCTCCCTTCCATGAGAGACCTCTTCGGGACGGCCCTGAGGGTCTTAAGTTATATTTATCAGATATAAATTGGTATTTCAAGTTTTCATGTGCATGTACGATTGAGGACTACTGGAGCATTTTTCTAAAGTATTTTTGAACTGGTATTCATGAATTTGTACTTATCAGGAAAAAGCATTATAACAAAATGAAAAATCACTATCCGAAATACATTAACAAATCTTAAGCCGCAAAGTATTTTTATGGAGAAGATAAACGATTAAAAAAACCTTTAAGAACAAATCAGCTTACAAATAATACGCTTTGAGTTGCAAACAAGTCTTATCTAATTATCCATCAAAAATTGAAATAAACCCTATTGAGGATAACAACATTAGCAAGTTTTATAATTATATCAATAATAAAATGAATATTCCTAATAAGCACTACCATCTAATAGGCAAAAATAACAATAACAAGTTAATTTCCAATAATAGAGAAATTGCAAACGTGTTTAATATTTCAGAAGTTTTTTTACAGAAGATAATAGTTACTCTTCTAGTATTACCAGTTATGTTAATGGTTCAATAGGTGTTGACACTGTTTATTTTCCCATGGAGTCAGCTTATAAAACCTTAATGGGAATTAACGCTAGCACCTTTCTCGGTCCAAATGGTATACCTGATGCAATTCCTAAAAAGTTAGCTCACGTTTTATGTTTTCCTCTTTCATATATTTTTGAGGCTAGTTTTACATTAAACACTTTACCTAATTAATGATTTGTATGTAATGATGCCAAGCTTTTGTCTCTCCAATTTTTGAAAAAGGAGCTACATCGGATCCTAACAACTGTAGATCCATCTCTTTAACTTGTACTTATTGTTGAATCATGGAAAGAATTATCAACTCACAAATTGTTGAGTATCTAAATCATTATAACATAATGTTTCCTACTCAGCATGATTTTTTCAATAAACTTTCTACGTGCATAAGTTTTTTAGAACTTACTAACGATTGGAGTATCGCACTTGACAATCATCTGATAAAACAGATCTTATATATATTGACTTCCAAAAGGCATTTGATTCCGTATCTCATTCAAAACTATTATCTAAACTTTTATTATACAGTATAAGAATTAACATTTTAAAGTGGATCTCTGCATTTCTTACAAACAGATCTCCACAAGTTAAGATTGATAACTCTTTATCAGATCCGATTCGAATCGTTTGCGGTGTACCTCAGGGTAGTGTGCTGGGATCAACTTTGTTTTTCTTATTTATTGATGACTTATCATCTGGAGTAAACAATCTTGAATGTAAAACAAGGCTTTATGCTGATGACTTAAAGTTATACATCTCATAATATGAAAGGTTTAACTATTTTTCTTCATAGAATTATTCTTTTTTCAGAAACTTGGCAATTGCCATCAAAATGTGTTTTACACACACGTTAGCATTTGCTCCAATGAATAAAAGTTTTAGTTTTAACTACAAACTAAGTGATTTTATTTTAGATTGGTCTTTGGAGTAACCATGGACTTCGGCCTAAACTACACTTTGTTAGAACCATCCGTGTAGCAAATACTAGAGCATACTTAATTTTAAAATGTTTTAAAACTCGTAATTCTAGTATCTTAGATGTGCATTTACCACTTATATAAGACAAACCATTGAATATTGCTCTCCAGTTTGGTTGTCACAACAAACTATGTTAATAAAGCCTATTGAGAATATTCGAAAATGATTCGCAAAAAAAATTACTAATTTTAGTTGTTTGAGCCATTATATCCGCTATATATCCGCATTATATACGCATATATACGCTCAGACGCATATATCCGCATATATACGCATATATACGCTCAGACGCATATATCCGCATATATCCGCTATATATCCAGCCATTATAACCGCATATATACGCTCAGACGTATAAAATATGATTTAGTTGTATGTTTCAAAATTATGCATTATTTGGTTTATATAGATAAAAGTTCGTTTTTTGAGGTTAGCAATAATAAATATACCCGCGGTCATACTAATAAGATTCGCAAGCAACGATGTCAACTTGATATTAGCAAATATTGTTTTTCTCTACGAGTGTTAATATCTGGAACAATCTGACATCAGAAGCTGTAAACGCAGCAAACACAATAATGTATGTTTAAAAATAAAAATAAATTCCTGCAATTTCAAAAAACACTGCTTCTAATGAAGTAATGAATAAGTAAAATCTTGAACGTGTATATTATTAACTATATATTTTTATTATGTACATTGTTTTTTACTTATTTATTTAGTATACTGTAAGTGTCTATTTTTTGAACCTCTTTGTCCTTTAGAACATGTAATTTTAATCTTGTTCTAATAAATTTTAATTATCAGTTACATTTAAATGAGATAAAATTATTTAAATCAATATTTTTAATGAAATAAAAATAAGAAGTTTTTAATTTTATTTGATGTTATAAAAATTTTATATTTTATATTTATTATAAAAGATTGTTGTTTATTATAAGTTAATTTTAATTATAAGTTAAACTTTAATGTTTTAGTTAATTCAAATTAATACTTTAGGCGTCATCAATAAGTTGATTTTTTTTTATTTTTGCCAATTATATTGGTGACTTTTTAAATTTTATTTATGCCTTTGCTTCTATTTTATTTAAGCTGAATCATAATTCTTACTGTAACTAATTTAACTAACTGCCAATATTCTTGTCTTAGCTGTTATACATACTAAAACCCCTTTCCTCTCCCCTCTCCTCTCCTCCTTCACTAGACGTCTACTCACGCTGGCCTTGTATATATATATATATATATATATATATATATATATATATATATATATATATATATATATATATATATATATATATATATATATATATATATATATATAGGGGAACCTGTTGTACCTTTGACCACTTTTTGCTTTAAGGCGTTTTTTGCGTAGCCTATTGAGTAAATCCAAACCATTCAAACTTTATAATATTCTCTTACATTTTGCCCAAAAATTATACTTAGAACTTTTTTTTCATTTGACCAAGAAGTATCTTTTTCCCGCGTTTTAAAAAAAGAAGTCTATTGGTCAAAGGTACAACACGTACATTGTACCTTTGACCGATGCGCGTTGTTCCTTTGACCAAAATGTTATTATTAAAAAATCATGCAATGTTTGAACCCTTTTTAATATATTAGTTTGTTATATATTATATAGAAACTTTTGGTCCATCTTATATCAATAAAAAAAATCTAATTATTTTGTAATCAATCCTAATTGTCTAAAAAAAAACTAGAAAAATCAATCCTTACAATCTTGCAAAGACTTGTGTATTAAAGTTACGATACTCAGTATTACTAATTTTTTTCAATAAAATCAGTTATTATAACTATTTAGATAAAGTCACATATTTTCTTTAGTTAGATGCTACTTACATGAAATAATTAGGATTAAGGTCCAAAACTTTAAACGCGATTTAATAGTACAAAACATATTTTCTAATATATACAGTTATTTTTATTATTTTAGATAAGAAAAGAGCAAAAATATATTTTTATAACTTATGTTAGCTGGCGGTCTATATTCATTTACATATGATCATAATGCTTTTTATAGAAAATATCTTAATGATGACAACAAAAAATACAATGATAAAAGAGTAAAATATATTAACTATTGCAAATAGTCAGATCAACATCAAACATAAGATACTGACGCTTAGATGAACCATGACCAATACTTGGTGGTGGAAGATTATTCATGATAATATCCTTAAGTTCCAAATCATAAAGATTGTCATCTTCTCTTATAAACTTGTTACAAAAGTCTCCTGATTTCTTAAGATACTTAATTTTGTAAACTATACCAACAACTTCTAAAACTTCTGCTACATAAAATCTAGAGCATTTCTTTCCAGCCAACTTGACAATTAAAAAATCTCCAGAAACAATTTCACTTTCATTATCAAGTATATTTACTCCAAAATCAATTTCATTAGAGCTTTCATCATTTAAACATATGTCAGACTGACTAAAAATAATCTGCTTTGCCATTTTTTTTCTTTTGTTTGAAGAGGTCTTTTTAAATTGTTGGTTATTAGATTTTGAATCTAGAATAACTTTAATTTCAGGGGTATCAGTTAAAATACATGATTTTCTATTGCGTCTTTTTGTTTTTCTTAATTTGGCTTTAGGATGAGGTCGTATTATCTCAGGTGAAACAATTGATCTTGATGGTAAACTCACAGTAGGGATTTCCCCTAAAACAATAGATGACGTTGATGGTACACTGGATGGAGCAGTTTTAACATCAATAATCTCATTAGAAAGGCAAGCTTCAGTATTCACTATTGGCCTATCAGTAACATTTGCAGCTAAAAAGTCAATATCAGTAAAAATATTTTCATTAAATGGATAAAATCCAGTACATTTAAAACTGTTTATAATATTATTTGGTACAAAAGCATGAGGATAAGCTTGACCAACAAGGTAAGATATATCATAAATTGTGACTGGTTTACCAGCATTGCCTGGTGATATCATCCAGTTATTCATGGCATTGTTATAAAAAGTTTTAAATGGTCCAAAAACACCACGATCAAGAGGTTGCATTTTATGGGTTGTGTGAGAATGAAATGTCATTAAAACTATGCCTGATTTTTTTGCTAACTCAATAACAGAAATGTTTACATGACTCTCATGATTATCCATTAATAAAAGAACAGGTTTTTTAATTGACGGTCGCACATTACTAATAAAATGTTCAAGAAATTGCACAAAAATGACTTCATTTGACCATCCAGACTTATTAGCTGCTCCTACACTTCCAGGAAGACAATTATCTAACATGTAGTCTTTGAATTTAGCACGTGGAAATACAAGTAATGGTGGGATGCTATTTCCAGTAGCATTAATGGCTGCAATCATTGTTACATTGTTGCCTCGTTCAGCACTAGTTATGCTCCCTATTTGTTTCTTACCTTTTGGAGGTAGAATTTTTGGTGGTACGTGGACTGTGGTAATTCCTGTTTCATCACAGTTCCAAATATTTGATGGGTCAAAATGATAACGTTCTAAAACATTTTTGTAATTTTTATATACAATTCTTACAGTTTCTCTATTGAATGCAGAAGATCTACCAAGACTTGTAGGTTGTGGTTTACGTAGAGATAGCTTGTTATTATATCTTTTGCGAAAATCTCGCAGCCATTGTTCACCTGCACATTTATTTTTCATCCATGAAGTTTCAATTTTTTAATGATTTGCTAAAGCATACTCATATGCAAAGGATCTTATCTGCTTTAATATAAGTCCATAATGCATATTTGTAGCATCTGCCAAGTAGTTTACCAAAATTAATTCTTCTTCAGTTGAGAATACTTTTTTTGGTTTGGTATGTGAATATAAATATTCGCAACTACCAGATTTTTTAAACTGCTTCAACTGATATATTAAAGTTGACTTTTTAATGTTGCAATGTCTTGCAGCTTCACTTAAACTCATTTTTTGTTGAAGCACAAAATTCACTGCATTTAGCATATCCATTTCGGAAATCTTTTTGCGAAAAACACCAATCTTGCTCCTTGGCATTTCAAAACTAAAATATATTAACAAAATTAATTAACTATTTCGATACATTTAATTCCCTATAGCTGAGCAGAAACTAGGTAATAAAATGAACTTGACAATAATATTGCTTCAGCTGTCCAACTAACTAAATTAACAAAATTGATTATTCTAAGTGTAGTAGTGGTTCAAGAATAAATAGTGAATTGCATTAAAATTCAATGGAATTATTTCATCATCATAATACTAGAAACAATTTTGCATTAAAAAGCAATAAAGCACAGACGACGCCTAATAAGGTAGATTATAAATTTTATAATCTTGCCCTCTTAAAGTCCGCAAATTACCGAGGAAGCAGTTTTTATTGGTCAAAGGTACAACGTCCTTGACTGGTCAAAGGTACACGAGATGGGTTTCTTTAACAGTTATTGTCTTAATCCCCATTTACGGTCAGACATAATTATCCAAAATTTTCCATAACAAAAAAAAGATGTTGGGTAATGTTTATAATGTCGTAGATGAATCAAACAACAATTTATCACAGTTTTAAAATCAGAATAAGATTAACACAAATATTTACTTTTTAAGAGTCAAAACTCATAATTGCTTGCGGATCAATACCATCTATCCCAAGTATAATGTTTTACGATAAGAAGAGTTGTCATGGACTACTATTTCAAATGACACTTCCCGTTTTTTTTAAATAATAATAGTAAGCCAACAGAGTAGAGTGACCAAAGGTACAACGTGGTCAAAGGTACAACAGGTTCCCCTATATATATATATATATATATATATATATATATATATATATATATATATATATATATATATATATATATATATATATATATATATATATATATATATATATATATATATATATATATATATATATATATATATATATATATATATATATAAATAAGTTCTTTTCAATCTCAATGAAATGGCTGAATCAAATCTTAAGCCGCAAAGTATTTTTATGGAGAAGATAAACGATTAAAAAAACCATTAACCTTATTGAGAAAAATAACATTAGCAAGTTTTATAATTATATCAATAATAAAATGAATATTCCTAATAAGCACTACCATCTAATAGGCAAAAATAACAATAACAAGTTATTTTTGCCTATTAAATTTTTCTTTCCCATGCAATAATAAATATTTTTATGTAAGTTTTTTACGCTGATTTCAAATCTGAAAACCGTTTTGGTCTATCACATTGCATCCAAACACAGCGGCTCTTAAACATTTTTTTTTAAATAAGCCTTTATCTGTAGTATATTCTATGCCATAATTTTATTGATCTTTGCTTTCATCCTTTGTTATATAATAAATATTATTAACATGGCTACTCGAAAATGTTTAAATTTTTCTGATTTGTTTTGCTACGTATGTGGATTTTTTACCAATGTTGACCACTGGAAAATGTTATCTTTTCAAATTATCCTCTTTATCAAAAAAAGCTTATGAACTTTATTTCAACTCCACTGTTTCTCCGCATCAGCTGATGATGCAGAGAAACAGTGGAAACCTAATATCATTTGCCTAATATCATTTGTGAGAATATTTTAGCAGGATAGTTGCAAAGGTCAATGCCCTTTAGAGTTCCAATGATATGGCGTGAACCAACAAATCATGCCACTGATTGTTACTTTTGTGTAATAAAAAGATTTTTATTTAAAACTCGTAAATCATTTTTATATTCCAACATTCAATCTGTGTCAGAGCCAGTGCTTCACAACCCCGTAAGCTGCCCAGTTCCAATTCCCCCTGATTCATACTCTTTTCACTCAAATAATTCTTCTCAGAGTGACAATGACAATCAAGGTAGTCCAGAAAATATTACTAATTCTGATGATGACTAAATTCCTGAAAGCAATGTAATTAATTTAGTATATAATGCAGAGTTTTCAGATCTCATACGTGATCTCTGAAAAAAAAATAAAAACCTTTCTTTGACAAAGGACAGGCAGGACTTCTTGGATCCCGACTGAAACAATGGAATTTGTTGGCACCTGATGTTAAAATATGTAAGTTTCGCTTCAGACACAATGAGGTAATGCAGTACTTTACATCAGATGATAATACCTGCTACGGTAATAATATTGACAATCTCTTAGTCACGAGCATGAAATCAAAAACTGGTGTCTCTTCATCAAGGCATCAAAAAATAGCCTAAATTTTGTGCTGCTACATTGCGTCAATGTGTTGCCATCCAGTTGCTTATCCATCCAGTACTCCACACAGTTGAAAGAGACTTATGACAACATCAGTAATGTTTTAATAAGAATAAAATATAATGATTACAAATGGAGAGTGTGCGGAGGTTTAAAAGTCATTGCAATCCTCATTGGTGTTCAACTCGGATACACAAAATTCTCCTGCTTCCTCTGTGAATGGAATAGCCGAGATAGAGATTTAGTCCATTATGGATTGTATAGAACCCGTTCAAAAAAAATGAACCACTGGTTTTGAAAAAAAGACATTATATTACCTTTACACATCAAGTTGGGTCTAATGAAAAATTTTGTAAAGGTTTTGGATAAGATTAGTGATGCCATCACATATCTTCGTTCCATGTTTCCACGAATAAGTTATGCTAAAATAAAGGAAGGAATTTTTGTGGGCCCTCAGATCAGAAAAGTCATTGGTGATCAACATTTTCAAGATCTACTAAGTGGAAAAAATCTTGAGGCGTGGCTAGCTTTTAAATCCGTTGTTGGCAGCTTTTTGGGAAATAATAAATCTATCAATTGCACAAAAAAGGTTAAACAGTGCGTAGATGCCTTCCAGAAAATGAGATGAAAAATGTCACGTAAAATTCATCTTCTTGATTCCCATCTCGACTTTTTTCCAGAATATCTTGGCGAGGTCAGTGATGAGTATGAAGAGCGTTTCCATCAGGAAATTGCTTTTCATTACACCAGTAGAATCCATTTCGCTTGTGAACGCAGTACCATATAAACGCATGATAGCAGCGCCTTATTAAGTACATTATCAGCGCCTTATTAAGTACATGATTTCCATAATAACTTGCAAACACATTCACACTGCCAAAAGTAAAAAAAGAACCAGGATCTAAAATCCACAAAACATTCAACTCTTTGACATTACTTTAACTACGATTTTGATATATCACCACTAATAAGGTTTGCAATATAACAATAAAACGATATTCTGCCATAATGATCATGGTATTGCGCATCTGGACTACAATGATGACAAAAAGTTATATTAATTTTTTTTTTCCTCAAATTATAAACATGTTGAACACGTAATAAAAATGCATTTGTTGTTCACTGTAATTTCACAGTCAGTTTTCACAGTAATTTCACAGTAATTTTACAGTAATTTCACAGTCAATTTGTTGCTCACAGTAATTTCACAGTCAATTTTTATTTGTTGTTCACAGTAATTTCGTTATAAAAATGCATTTGTTGTTAACAGTTAAAAATCAATTTGTTGTTCATAGTAATTTCAGATTTTCCAAGTTTAAGCTTATCACTCTTCATTATTTTCATATTTTTCAAAAAATAAAGATAAAATATAATTTTATAAGCTTCTCTCGAATTTGCATCATACCTAGTATTAACTGGAATCACGATACCATGGACGATGGAGTAGTTCCATGCTAGCAGACTACTATTGGTTGCTCCAACGGGATGTCCCAAATGTAAATTCCCATTGGAAGTCAATATGCAAGAAATTCAAACCTACTCAATAAATTTGATATTTGTTTTGAATCAAATTATTTATGAGCAAGGGCAAAACTTTCTATTTATTTCTTTTTTTTAATAAAATGATATACTTTAAATAATAAAAATCTTGGTAGAATTTTTTTTTAATATTTTTATTGATAATAATATGAAATATCAGTATATTAATTTGTTAAAGTGGTCAATATTTCAAGTCAAGTTTTCTTAAAATTTTGTTTTGATCCAAGTAAATAGATCACATATTTGGCATGTTAAAAATATCAAGAGAAAACATTCATTCACTAAAAAAAGTAAAAAAAAAATTTGTATGTCAGTGTTATAAATTATTTTTGAATGTCAGTGTTATTATTGTTATTTTTGTATGTCAGAGTCATTATTATTACTATTTATTTTTTATTTATTGTATATTTTATTCTTAAAACGTTTTAAAACCACCTCTGTAACGGGGCTCGGTGATGAGACTTATTATCTTCAGCTAGATATTAGATAGATGTAATTTTTTTATTGTAATTTTAACTATGGGCAAACAAATAAAATGACAAATATATAAATAAGTCTTGGATAAAAATAATTTATTTTTCACCAGATATTTTATTTCTGTATAGAACAAACGAAAAAAAAGTTTGCGGTGAACAAAAATATTTAAAATTACTGTTTATTTTACTTTCCTATTTTCTATTGGCTGTAAAAAATGAAAGAAAAGGAAAGCTATATTTAATTAAATAAATGAAGCGATTGTCAGATAATAACAGATGATGAGTTCTTCTTTAAGTAAATAAGCTTAGATGTAGTGATTGATATACTTAGATGAAGTGAATAATAAACTTAGATAAAGTGATTAATAAGCTAAGATGAAATGATTAATAACCTTTTGTAGATAAAGATTAAATTAAATTTTAATGAATTTTTTTATTATCTTAAAATGGGTTTTATCAATGCAATATATGGGCTAACTTTAACCAGTTTTTTTTAATACATAATTTTAACTTGAATATTTTTTAATTAACAAATTTATTATTATTAAGTTTTACTTATCAAATTGAAATGTAATTCACATCTCAAAATATAACTGGATAGCGTATGCGGCAAATTTTTTAAAGCCAGTTTTGGCCTCCCAAGATGGCGAAGGTTTCGGTTGATTACAAATGAAGAAATTTTTGTCACGAACTTATATGTCATTTACATATATAAATATTATGAAATTTACATGTCTTATATATAATTTTTGGTTTTACATAACAATAATTAAAAAAAAAAGGCAATATTTACGTAAATTTCTCTATTGTTTAACAAAATATATTCTAAACAATAAGTTTGTATAATTATTATTATTAAAAAAGCAAGATATTATAATAATATCTTGCTTTTTTAAAGATAAATAAATGTTATTAAGTAAGATAAAAATTTTTAGGTTTTTTTAATTAAGAATTAGTTTATTTAACATTAGTAAAAAACAAATAAGAAACTAGTAGTTATACAAGTTAACAATTTCCAAACAACTTTCGAATAATTATTTTAAGTTTGAAAAACTGAAATAATTTTATTCATATTTTGTTTATTTTTAATTTAACTACTTTCTTTTAATTTTAGTTTTACTATAAATTATTTGTTTAATATTGTTTATAATACAATTTATGCACCTTTTAGTTCTTAACTACCCAATGCTGTGTGCTAGAAGGTTAATAACATAACTGCATGGTAGGCAGCTAAATATCTTTTTAAAATAAACTATTATGAAATTAGTTTTTCAAATAGATATCACAAATTTACAAATGCTGCATGAACTATTAGCTGAGCTCTGTGAGTACACACAACTCAGGGGTTCCTTCTAGAATTTTTTTTATAGTTATTTGTGTCATTATTATATATATGTATATATATGTATATATATATATATATATATATATATATATATATATATATATATATATATATATATATATATATATATATATATATATATATATATACATATATATACATATTTATTTTTCTAGTTAATTTGGCAGCCAAACTACCAAATGAGCCAAAAAACAAGGAAAATATATTGTTATCACTTATAGTTGAGTCAAACATGAGGAGCTAGATCAATTATTATTTTCAAGAAATCCACTGATCTCAAAGCAGCACTTGCTAATGCATTTTGAATTCCAATTTCATTTGGAAAGAGGCAATCTATTAAAACAACCAATTAATTCGGAAACACCTTTCTGTTTCTTTGCATATAACACTTATGGTTGGTTTAATCAAATCTCCTATGTCTTTGAATTTTAAAAAGCTATTGTGTTTTAAATGAAAAGGGAGTACTAGTGCATTCTGACATTTAATGAGGATTTTTTTTTTTGAAGTCATTTTATCTACGTATCCAGCAATATATGGGATCAAAGTTTTTTTGTATTCAAATAGATTGTTGCAGTTTGGAATATCTGCATTATCGTGATCACTAACTGTTGGTTCTCTCTCGAACAAATCATATTTTCTTATTAATTCAATTTCAATAAAAGATATTTTAGTACTAAAATCACCAAAAGAATCGTCTAAAACATATATATACAAGTTTTATCTCTGATGCTGCAGTTTTCATTTGAAAATTAAACGGTACTTTGCATAAAAAGTTATTTATATGTGAATTGTTGGCAATTGATATTGCTGTTAAACATTTCTGCAGATCTCACAGCACCAAAAAAGAGCTCTAGATGGTTTTGATTGAGTTTATATGATAATAAATAGTTTAATGGTGAACCTTCTTTTTCAACATAGTCAAGAAATACCTTGAGCAGATTTAATTGCTGCCAAATATCCAATGAAATCAGTTTTTCGATTATACAAGATCATTTGTGTAGCAGTAATCTCTTTAAGACTAATGATATTCTTTAGCAAATCATTTTGTTGAATTTAATGTCATATAATCAATCTATTATGGGAATAAACTCAACAACATATTTATAAAATTATTTAACAGCTATTACAGTTCATTAATATAAAAAAGTCAGCAAGCTGTAATATATAACCACAATACTTAACAGCAGGTAAGCAGGATATTTAATTAAAGTTAAGGAAATATTTCAAAGAGGAGGAAATGTTTTGAAAATTTCTATATAAAGATATAAATAAATTTTTTTCAAACAAATGTATTTTTATATACATTTGTTTCTTCAATTGTATTGAGTGATTATCCTTCAAACTATAAGAAACTATTATTTACTTTTTATTTGTTTTAAAAGTTGTAATAAATAACTATAATTCAGACCTGGTTTTTTTTACCAGTATAAGTGACACTTAATAATATTTTATTCAAATAGTTTATGCAATAATAGAATTCAAGTATAATATAATTCTAGAAGGAACCCCTAAGTTTTTGTATACTCACAGCACTCAGTTAACAATTCATGTAGAATTTGTACAAAATGGCATCTTGCTACAAAAAATAGAGAATATAGTAGTAGAGAATATAGAGGGTAGAAATGATTGCCGTTTATCATACTGTTATGTTATTAACCTTCTAGCATACAGCATTGGGAACTAAATACTATAAGACTCATAGTTTTTAGTTCCCAATACTTATACATAGGACTTGACTAAATTTGTAAATGCCATTTAATAATAAATTCAATTATGCAAAAAAATAATTTCTTTTTTTCTCTAATATTTATAAAATTCATTTGTTTTCTTTTATTTTTAACAAATTCATAAGCTTATTTAAATTTTTTTTTTTTTGTAATTTGATATAGCCATTTAAAATGTATATCGGTTTCACCGCTAGGAACTAAAATCGCCGCCATCTTGGGAGGCCAATTTTAGCTTCAACTTTTTTCGGAAAAAAACAATAGAACCAGCTATCCAGTTATATTTTGAGATCAGTGGTACGATTATTTTTTTTTGCAGTCAACTTTATGCATCATTAGATCAATTGTGTAAAATTCAATAGGTTTGAAAGACAATTAGTTCACCAATGCAGAAATTATTTCTTAAAACATTACTTAATAAAATATCAAAAAAAAAATTCCAAATAGTTTAACGGAAAACTCATTTTTCTGATGCAATCTTAAAAATAATGATTTTTTTTTAAGTGTACGATTATTTTTTTTGCATATTGTATGTATATATATATATATATATATATATATATATATATATATATATATATATATATATATATATATATATATGCATATATATATATATATATATATATATATATATATATATATATATATATATATATATATATATATATATATATACATACAATAAGAATAATTTTGTTAAGAAATGTGTTGATTGAAATAAATTTGTTTTTATCACCCAATCAAAGTGTAATCAAAACTTTTGTTAAATCTTTCGTTTTAAAGTGCGAGGTATTAAATAATAATGTTTATACTATACTTTATTGAAAAAAACTGATTATCTAGTCCCTCTCTTTCTCCTTAGAAACCTCGCTTTATCTCGTTTTACAAAAGTAATGATGTTCACATTAAAAAATCAGACTTTCTCTGGGTTTTTTTCCATAGTTAATTTTTCTTATTTATCTCCCTTTAAATGAGAATAAATTATTTTTCTGGTTTTTCAGATAAAAAAAAACTTTTTTAAACCAGGTATTAAATAGAATAAAGTAATGAATTAACAAATTATTTTCATTTAATTTATTTTTATTTAATTTATTTTTATTTAATAGATTGAATATTGAATTTTAATAATATTTAATAAAAAGTTTACATTTAAAAGTTTCCAATAAAAAGTTCATGATATAGCTGTTTTTAATATTTTGATATAAAATATAAATATTCCATAGTTAAAAATATTGGACATTTTATACCTAAGAGACCGTCAGTACCCAGCTAGCACGTTGATAAAACGTTAGAGCAATGTTGCTCGTTGCATTGGCCCAACATCGATCACCAACGTTGTTTTTATATCATTTTGGTTACAAATGCGACGTCGCCAACGACCAAAAAACAACATTGGCCAAACGTTGTATTTTAAGTCAGCATTGCGTAATATTTTAAGTTTATTCAGCATTGTATTTTACGTTGGAACAACGTTGTATTTTACGTTGATTTTTAGGTTTGTTGTACCTTATATTTACGTTTGCGCAACGTTATATGTAACTTTTATTGGAATTAAATTCATTTGTTTTTACGGCTAATTGCCATTCAGAGACCACATTACCAAGGCCCGCAATGACGAGTTCAGCTCATTAGAGAGCATCAAAACCCGCTTCGCAGACCAAGAGTAAGTGATTTAAAGAAGACCGAAGGAATTAGAGTGAAAGTCAGAAGAAATCGAGTTAGAAAGATAGCGTACAGAAAGTGGACAGATATTGCACTAGATGTTAGAATGTGCATTATTAATTTCCATATGATAATTTTAACATTATTGAAATTTATAGATGATTTAACATTGCTGACGGTGTTTGATTACACTTCTATGAAAGTTCTATTAAACAGACATTACTCATGTTTGTTTTGCTTATGGCTTGATATTTCGTTATATAAGAAGGAGAAAAGTTTATTACCAAAATATATTTCAATAATCAACTAAAATATTTAGATGAAAAGTAATTCTTACAAATTATACAAATATATATTTGTATATCTGCTTTTTTTCGGTGCAAACACAACGTTGATCCAGTGTAAATAATCCAACGTTATTCCAATGTATATAGAGCAACGTTGATTCAATGTATATAATCTAATGTTGATCCATACAGATTGGATTAACGTTGGGTTATAAACATTGGATAAATGTTAATCCATATAAATTGAATTAATGTGGAGTTATACACATTTGGTCAATGTTGATCCATATACGTTGGGTCAACATTGATTGCTATACAATGGATAATTGGGTTTAAATCGGAAAAACAACCAGCTTTTGCGATGTTTTTACATGCGCTGGATCAATATAATTTTCCTAATTATTTTTAATCACATTGTTATAAAGGTTATAATTAATATACGACAAAACTAACAATGGATCAAGGTTGTATTTGCATTGGAGATTTACATACGTTGTATTATAGTAAATACATATGTATATATATATATAGCTCGTAATTAATTAATTCTTAATAAACAAAGTAAATTAAGTCAGGACATAACAATGAGATCATACTTTGAATTATTTTGAAAAGCTAACTTTATTTTCAACTTTTTTTGAAACCAAAAAAAGTTTCATTGAAGACTTTTTTCTTTTACTTTCTCGAAAATGTTGCAACTGGAGAGTAAGAGAGCTATGCGATAGCTCATAAATACTTTGCTTAATAAAGCATTTCTGTCTAGATAGCTTCAATAATGTGTCGTGACAAAAAAATTTTAAGAAAAATTGCGTGATTTCTTTGCGATAGATGTTGTGCATTTGTGAGTAAATAAATACATTTGCGCAGCTGTTTGCTGTGTGAAGAAGTTTTAACCATGCATTCAGCTCAAGCAGCATTGGCGACCGATAAATACCTTCTTTTTTAACAATCCACGATAATGTATGTATTAAAACGAGAACCTCTTTAGGAAAAACAAGAAAAAAGAAAACTAAATTCATTAACAGCAAAACATACAAAGTTTTTTTAGACTTCTTATGAAATCTTTGTCGTTGCTCACTTGAAAACGACTTTTCTCGACATTTTTTAAGAGTTAGCATTATTTGTACAGTTGTAAAGCTAAAAATTAAAACACAAAAAACAAAACGAAAAAAAATCGTTAAACAGGTGGGTATTGCATAAGAATACTTTTTAACATTGGATACTTGACAGGTAATGTAATCATTGTTTGGAATTACCTCTAACGATAAAACATAATTTAAATGCATGCATATTGACACAACTATACCCCCTGTGAAGGCTATTGTTATAGTTTTCCAAGATAAAGCAGAACCCATTAAAGGAGATATTATTGCTAGGTACCGATCAATTGCAAAAATTAACAGCACTACAATTGATATTGAAGACATTATTGAACCTAAGGCAGGTAGAATCTTGCAACTATGTATGCCAAAGTGCCAAACTTGATATCGAGTAAATGTATAATACATATACAACGGTGGATTTAAACAAGATGACAAAAAGTCAGCAAAACCTAAATATAGAATTAGCCAATCAGCCGTTACCCGAGGTTTTGACTTTCTTTTGTAACCAAATACGTATATAACAAATGCGTTTCCAACAACACCCGTTAAAAATATTAATCCAAAAGCAACAACTAAAATCCATTCTGATGTCTTCAGTGGAGTAGTTAATGCATTCTCTGAGATTTTCATTTTGTTTGTGTTTTTCTGATTTTCAATTATTATGTTTTTAACTGTTTTACAGATAAAAAAAGTCGTACAGATAAAAATACAGGTAAAATTTAATGCTTTAAAAAGCTTCAAAAAGTGTCATGTTATGGACACTTTACAAATATATAAAGTTGTGTCATTGTATGGAAACTAGTTTATTAAAATAACATCTGTGTAATATAGTTTAATTAAATAAATTATAATTTAACTTCATTAGCAGAATTTTATATAATTAAACATTATATTGTTACATGTAGATGCACATGCTTTTCTACTATCGAAAAAATTAAACATTTAATAGTAAACAGTTGTTAAAAAAAGCCAATAAAACGTCGCGCTGAAAGGTGGAGTTAGAATAAACAAAAACTAGGAAAGACGCCCAATCCATGAGATATATGTTTTAATGACTACTTCCGTATTTGGAATGTCAAAACATTACTATCAATATAAACAGATTAAAACACTGAACCAGATGGTCATTAATGGTTTACTCATGTTTTGCAACATTTATCTTTGTACGTATTTTAACTAAACAGTTAATAATAAATCCATTATACTTTTTGTTTATGAATATTAACGTTGTAATAAATAAAATATTTGAAAAAATATTTTGCTATTCAAATATAGGTTATATTGTATAATATATGTTTTAAATGTTAGTAATATAGTTAAATTAATAATTAGATTGAGAAAAAAAGAACAACCATAAGGAATTTTAATAGCAAAATAAAGAATCTATATATACTTTACCAATTATCTAGAGAATTTAAAAGCTTCTTTCGTTTCATCGTTCACCTTATTGCTCGCATTCATTAAGAATGCTTTGAAAAACGATGATTGGTTCCTGAAAACAAAAACTTCTGAAAATTTTATTTCCAAAATGTGAAGAAAAAAAGTTAATAAAAAGTTTTATTATTTTTAAAAATATAAAGTAAATATAAAGGTAAATATAAAGTAAATTTAGATCAAATCAAGTATTTTATCATAAAAGCGTGGTAAGTAAAGATAAATGGTTTTTGAGAGCTTTTGGCCAAGTTTTTAATTCCACGCCTTAATGTTGCATATATTTATATATAGTACTGTATAGTGCCGTATAAAGTACCAACATCATTATAAATTTTAAGTTATATGTTAAAAAAAACTTTTATACGTTAAATGCATTTAAAAAAGAGTAATTTTTCAGAAAAAAATCATTTTGATAATATTTTATAAGTATATATGTGATACATATAGATGTGATACGTGTGAACTTTTCCCAAAATATGTATAGCATCATATCAATCTTAAACTTTAGGGGAAGACCTGCTGCTGTTGTAAATTTTAATGTTATTAAAAATGGCATTTTTTAGAGAACTTTTAGAGAACTTGGATAAGGTTATAAATTTCTGCGTGCTTTAGCATCGTTATAAACATGTCACCTCTATGACGTCAAACTTAAAATGTTTAAATAACTATATGAATTGTAAAGAGAGAGCAACGTTTTAGACCGTTTCAAAAAATTATTAAATTAAAGTATAAAAAAATTTTCAGTGAAGTAGCCTAAATAAATAATAATGATTTAAATTATTCGTACACTACACTTTAACTACAGCTATATCAGTAGCTCATGCACTCCCAGCTAGCACACTTACGTTGGGCCAACGTATGTAAATACATCGCGAATGTTGACTGTTTTCTCCGATGCTAATACAAAAACTTGACCTAATGTTAGTTTTATCGTATTTATATTAATGAAAATCTTAATAACGACTTGATTATGCGTTTGGTCCAACGCATGTAAAAACATCGCAAAAGTTAGTTGTTTTTCCAGTCTAAACCCGACGTTGATACATTGCATAAGAATCAACCTTAATCCAATGTTTATGGATCAACGTTGACCAAATGTGTATTACCCCACCTTGATCCAATGTATATGGATTAACGTTGAATCAATGTTTATAACCCAACGTTAATCCAATGTGTATGGTTTTACGTTGGATTATATACATAGGATCAGCGTTGCTCCATATACATTGGAATAACGTTGGATTATATACAGTGGATCAACGTTGTGTTTGCACCGAGAAAAAGCAGATACACAAATATATATTTGCATAATTTATAAGAATTACTTTTCATCTAAATATTTCAGTTGATTATTGAAATATATTTTGCTAATAAACTTTTTTCTTTCTTATGTAATAAAATATCACGCCATAAGCAAAACAAACATGAATAATGTTTTTCAAATCAAATTCGTTGCAAATAATAAATATAATTCAACACTATTAGTAATGTTAATTTATCAAAATGGATGAAATATGTATTATATATATGATATATATAATAATAAATATATATAAATAAATATATATGAAATATATATTGAAAAGTATGTAAACATATATAGTATATAAGTATTTATATTTATAAGTACATAAATAAATATATACTATATATATATTTATAAGCAGGTAAATATATAGTAAATAGTAAATATAGGTAAATGTATATTAAATATAATAGATATAGGTAAAGTAGGTAAACATATAGTAATATGCAGATTAGGAAAATAGAAATAAATTTATCACAAGACTCCATATCTTCGAATTTGATAAAGTCTGGTATTGGTACCTTGTACCAGCTTTTGTACAGCATTTAGGTCAAGTCTACTGGCACAATAACGAATCTGACGCTCAAGGTTTGATATATTATTTGTAGACCATCCATTCTTGTACACATCCCGCTTAAGCATTGCCCAAAAATCTTCTATAGCACGAGCTTCTGGTAAGTTTGCTGGATTGTCTTTTTTTTGAACAAATGGTATCTTCTAGGATTTAACCATTTTGTTACCGGATTAGCATAGTAAGATGTTGCTAAATTGGGCCAAAAGATATACTTGGTGTCTCGATAATACTTACTAATAAAAGGTTGCAAACGCTTTTGGAAACACTCTTTTAAATAGATCTCCTGGTTTACCGCTTGGCTAAAAGGAACAATGTAAATTGATGTGACCCCTCGAGGGGAGAATGCCATCTATACAAGTAATTTTTTTTCAAATTTTGCAACATCATAATACTTAACAATGTCTTGTGTCACTTTTTGATAATTTGAATAGTATGTATTATTACCAGCCAGTGTGCTATTTGACGAAGTAAAGTATGACTCGTCGTCAATAATAAATTCATGGTTGCGATATTTTGAATAAAGTCGACCACATTTTCGGCGACCCCAAAGCCTCTGTTCAGGAGTTCTGCTTGGTCTTTTTTTTCTTTTATAACAAAGAATAGGCTTTATAAAGCATTTTAAGATTCGTCCGATGGTGCTTTTGCTACAACCAAGTCTTCTAGAAGCCTTCAAAAGTGACACGCCTCTTCGACTGTTAAACATTTTCCTTAATTTGATGCATTTGTTTTGTGTATTAAGAATAGGCCTCCTTCCACTTCCAGCTTTGCGACCCAATGGTTTATTTTGATCGTAACTGTTCATATATCTATAAATTGTTGCTTTTGAGTAGCCCTCCATCTTGAAATGGTTCCAAACAACGTGTTTCCATCTTCATGTTTTTTTTTATAAAAATTATACACACGACTTTTTAGGGCTTGTTGATTTGGCATTTTAAATTGTTATCTAAACAAATAATAATCAAAGAATTTATATGGTAATTGAAAAAGGAAAAATAGAGCTTTCATTTGATACCAAATACTATTTATTTTATCAAGCTTACTAATTAAATATCGCTAATTCAAGTTAGTGTCAAATTTTATGGAACAGGTGTTAATTCAATTTTCGTAAAAGTTATGATGACTGCAGAAATAAATAATTGCAAAAATTTTCAACTAAAAATTTAATGACTCCCTCGTTGGAGGGAATTTTTTTTTTTTATTGATAAACAAACTTTAAAAAACTAAAAGATGAGTCAAACCATAAAAAAGTTTAATTTTAAAAAACTTTATTTTTGTCCGTAATAACCAATACACAGATTTGATTACAGATTTATATAAAATAAAGAAAAACATACACACATTTTTTTTCCTTTTATTTTTTGGTACTTTCTTCGTTTCGAAGACCCGCAATAACTTTCATTTTTTTTCAGCTACATTAGCTTATATTGAAACAACGATACTTATTTATAAGTTTGTACATGTAAAAAACAACTTTTTTTTATTTCCGTAAATTTCATTTTTTGGTTATTTTTTGTTAATTCAACTTATTTCAAGTAATATACTTCAAACAATATACTTCAAATAATAACTCGATTTTTTTCTTTTTCTTGAAAAGTATTAATCAGAATAAAATTTGTACAAAGTTTCTAAAGATAAAATAATTTTTTATTCTATTTTTCGTTAATTATATAACTTTTTAATTTCAAATGGAAATTTAACCCGATCGCAATAACATACTAAATTTTTGATTACGTGGTTTACTTGGTTTGTACCTATTTTTATTTTTCTAAAAAAAAAATAATGATAATAAGAAAAATAATTCCAAATAATAAATAAGTTACAATAGTTTATTAAAATTTACGTAATTAGAGTTGTATTTACTATCTCTACGGTATGGAAAAAAACTTCTGTTAAAGCTGACATCACAATTACTTATAATTAATTATATAAAAACTATATTCATTTTTAAATTTACCATATATAATAATTAAAAATAAGAGTTTAATTTTAGAGTCAAAAAATAAAAGTTTTAGCATAATGGATGGATGGGCGTGATGGATGGGCGACAAAATATCAAACTTAGATTAAAAACTGACATTATTTATGATTTAATTATTTATCATAAACTTTTTTTTATAAACTGATTTTTTCTGATTTCTTTATTATAAACTGATTTAATAACTGATTTTTTTAAATTGATTGTTTCGCCAGAGACAAGGAAATAAAATTTCTAATTTTAAATTTTTGTTTAGAATATGAAACGGAAAGACTGAATAAGCGCTAATATCATAAGTGCGAATTTCGTAAGTGCGAACTTGCACAAGTGCAAACTGGCATAAGTACAAAGCAGTTTCAAAAACTGGCTTAGGTGCAAATCAGCATAAGTGCAAACTGGCGTAAGTGCGCCGAAAAAATTTGCAAACACAGGCATACGTGCGAATTGGCGTAAGTGCAAATTGGCATAAGTGCGAACTGGCAAAAGTACGAAGCAGTTGCACAAGTGCGAACTGCCATAAGTGTGCCAAAAGAATTTGCAAACATTGGCATAAGTGCGAAATGGCATAAGTGCGAACTAGCATAAGTGCAAAGCAGTGGCATAAGTGCGAATTGGCATAAATGCGAACTGGCATAAGTGCGTCGAAAAAATTTGTTAACATAAGTATAAACTAGTATAAAGTATAAAGCATAAGTGCAAACTAGTGTAAGTGCGAATTGGCATAAGTGCGAAATGTGGCGCACTAATGCCAATGTTTGCAAATTCTTTTGGCGCACTGATGCCAATTTCTATAACTCTTTGCACTTAAGCATGTTCGCTCTTAGGAAATTCGCGCTGATTCAGCCTCCCATATGGACCTACTAATTTGTTTAATAGTTTTAGAAAAAAAAACACTTTGATAAAAATATAATTTTTTGTAAATAGTCAAAAGATTGGCAATAAATCATATAAAACGCAACTTTGATGTTTGCACTTTTATTGTTTCCACCTAATTTTATTTAAATTCCTTGTTAACTAAAAAATAAACGTGACAATATTTGTATTACTTACAGCAGCGGGAGGCAAAAGTTCCACCTTTTGGTGGCAGAAGCCACCAAAGGCGGCCTCTAAATCATTTTCACCTCCAAAACTCTAAAGGCAGCCATTGGTTTCTACCTCACTTCTAGCATCGGCCTACCAATATTTTTCCTTAAAAAAAAATGGCTGCGGTCGCCAATTGGCAGGTGGAAGTCAGAAAATTTACCCGATAAAAATTTTTTGGAAGGCTGCCGCCAATCGCTGAGGCAGAAAAGTGGAGGTAAAAAACACTCAATATTTAAAATCATTTTATTTTAGTTTCGACTTGATATTATTTTTAGTTTCAAGTGTTTTGTTATCATTATTGATTAATATATTCCGTGCTTGAGGGCCTCCAGTAAAGATGGAAAACTTGATAGCTTCAAAGTGAGTATTAACTTCAATATAACTATTTTTTTAATATCTAGTAAGATATTAAAAAGTAGTTATATTGAAGCTTCACTTCCAACAAGGCTGCAAGCAACCACAAATTAGAGTTGGAAGTTACTGGAAGAGAAAAGATGAAGATTGTAGAGCAAGATAATGATTAACAGGCGACTTAAAGGAGTGCAAGTTATATGAATCAGGAAAACAAGATGAAAGAAGCGAACTCCAAAGAACTGATCTTCGAGGAAAAATACTAGACGAATAAGAGTTTTTGGAGCACTTAGGAACAGTCACAAAAAAAGGGTGAGACTTAATTGAATGACGAGTAACACGAGAATGAATTTTAGTAGGTGGCACTAGAGACACTAGCTCTTTAGAGTAGTGCCTGTTATAGTATTTGTTGAAAAGAGAAAGAGAAGCAACATTACTACGATGTGATAATGGTTGGAGGTTAGCTGTAAGAGCAGGTCCAACTATGTTTACAATGCCTTTTTGCACCTTGCCTAAAAGAGAAAGGGCCTCATAAGAAGATCCGCCCAAGATATGGCAACAATATTCCATACAAGGCCGGATTTGAGATTTATAGAGATAAAGAATAGAATCCAAAGTAAGAAAGTGTTGAGCTCAATAAAGAGATGCAACCTTAGCAGATGCTAATTTTGCAACAGATTTGAAACATGGTTTACAAGAAAGATCGGAATTAAGAGTTAATACTAAAAGATGAAGAGTGGATGACTCATCGAGTAAATTACCCTTCATAAATATAGAAAAATCTAATTTATTGCGATAACGATTAGCTGAAAAAAATAGAGTTTCATCTGGATTAAAGTTCACCAGCCAATGTGAGCCCCATGCTGTAGCAGAAGTGAGATCCTTTTCAAGCTCAAATGCCCCCTGCAAGCAATCAAGGAGTGTTTTCTTCTTATTAAGACAAGAATAAATGGTAGTATTATTAGCAAATGCCACCTAAGGTGTGAAAATATCTGGAAGATCATTAATGTAAATTAAAAAGGGTATAGGGCCAAGGATAGAACCTTGAGAAACCCCTGAAGTTACAGAATAAGCAGAAGAGTGCTGTCCACCTTTATCTAATGCACGATAAAACCTATCAGTCATTACTGTTAGCAAATCAGCTGTAGAACGAGAAGTTTGAAATCCATATTGATGGTCAGACAGTGAGTTATTAGATTCAAGATGAGAAATTCAGTGTTTGTTAATTAAAGATTCAAAAACCTTGCTTATGATAGGAAGAAGACTAATGGGGCGCTAGTTAAACAAATCAGATCGCTCTCCAGAGTTTTTGAAAATAGGGATAACAGATGCCACATTCCAGCAGGCTGGAAAACAAGACTCTGATAAGCACTTGTTAAATAGTTTTGAGAGTATAGACGACAGCTCTGGAGAACACTTCTGCAAGACAATAACAGGTATGTTGTCCGGGTCAAAAGCTGTAGAAGAGTCTAAGCAGGAAATTACTTTAGATACAGAAGCTGGAGTGATACGATGTCAAGCAATGGATCAACATGTTTGTTGGCAATATCAGGTAGAACGCAACTAGTGGAATCAAGAGATGATATTGATGAAAAGTTCTTGGCAAACAATTCAACTTCATCTTTAGGTGAGGTGACAAAGTCTGAACCATGGAATTAAAGATTTGCGCTTATTATTGATACTATAAAAAATTCTCCAGAAGTCACGAGAGCCTAATTTTTGTGATAAAATACAAGATTTCATGACCTAATAATAGCGGGTTTTGGCGTTAGACAAAACCTTTTTACAATGGTTTCTAGCAATAATAAACAGACGTCTGTTATCTGGAGAATTGTTTTGCTTATAGAAGTGAAAGTAACGGTTTCGATTGGCAATCGCAGCAGCATAATGTGAGGAGAACCATGGAGGAGAGTGAGGCTTGAACTGGAATTGTCGAGAGGGAACAAAAGATTCCATGCCAGCCTGAACCCACAAAGTTATGTAAGCAGCACATTTGTTGACAGAAAAACGAAAGATTTCTACCTTAGGGTCATCACAAAGAAAATCAAGGAAAGAATCCCAGCCAGCTTTAAGGTAGTTGTAAAAGGTACAACGATAGGGGGATTCAGGTGATAAAGAGGAATGAAATATTAGTTTTAGAGAGATCAAACTGCAATCAGAAGTACCAAAGGGTGAAAGTGAGCACTGACTAGGATCAAAGACAAGACGTAAGTCGAGTATAGAAGGTAAATGATTCGGGTTGTCTGGAAAGCGATTTGGAAAGTTGACTATTTGAGTTAGGGGTTGAGGCAAAAGTTGTGGGCATTAATGCCTGCAGATCCACTGACACTTGAGCCAAGCCATTCAGTTTGATGAGCATTAAAGTCACCGACAACAAAAATATAGGATGATAAATAAAGAGAGAGGGCTTGGTCAATATGATCAGAAACAACATCAAAAAGAGTGCAGTCTTGAGATGAAGAAGATCAGTTTAGAACAAAGAAAAAGGCGATAGAGTGAAGTGGTGCTAAACGAAAGCACATGAAAGAACAGTCTGTGGACTCAAACCTTGTTTCACGACAAATGGGTGAATTCTTACGAATCTAAATGCCCAAGCCAAGCATGTGACTATTGGAGTCTATACGAATTAAAGGAAGACAACCATCAACACTAAGATTGCAAGATGAGAAAGCTGAACTCAAATTTGTCTCACAAAGAGCAAGTAGGTCTGGTAAACTTTGCAAAAGATAAGACTCAACAGAAGAAAAGCTACTTCGAAGTCCACGAATATTAGTGAATGATAGGTTTAGAGAACTTGGTGATGATGATGGTATTTTGTGTTTTATAGTTTTTGATTTTACTCAAAGCATAGATATAGCTCCAAATGTGGCCTTGGCAATGCGCACCAAAAGTACAAACAGGGACACCATCCATGCGCAACATGGCACTGTTAATAACTTGATATTTTTCAGCTGTTGATGGAATCAGCCTCTCTGAGAGCTACCACAGAGTTCTGGAAACCTGACTACCAGCCGGCCTCAGAACCATAAAACTAAGTTTTAGAGCTGTACCCTTATTAGGAGATAGTAGAGTTGCCTAAAAACAAGCAATACGCAAGTATTGAGTCAAGAAGATCCAGCATTCAACATTCTAAACTGGAAACAATGTATTAAAAATACATCTGCGCCAGCCTAATAGATAAATCTAGATTAGTAGATGAAATTGGATTACATTATAATTTAGCAAAAGTTATATAATTATAATTATAAAATATAAATTAGCAAAAATTAGTAGAAATAAGTGATAAATTTAAGTTGTCATGTCATATGTTATGTACATATATTTAAACTTGTTCGATAAATTGCATATTCTAAAATCCAATGCAGTATCTAACCGCTTTTCTCTCTCTTTCTAACTCGACTACTTCATGCTTTTTACTTTATTACTTTAGTTCTTCAAATATTCCACTTACTTTTTTTGTCCGTTGTGGTAGATAATGACGCTCTGTAGAGAGCTTTAACTGTTTTCTGCGGATTTAGGTATATGGTCTCCATTGGCAATTAGCCGGACAAGGAGTTTTATGCATTATGTATTTGATTTGACTGGATCATAAAAATAATAATCAGAAGCGTTCAAATCAAAAAAAAAAGAGTATTCAAAATAAATAAATCACTTTATTAAATTGTGATATTTATGTATTTGATTTGACTGGATCATAAAAATAATAATCAGAAGCGTTCAAATAAAAAAAAAAAGAGTATTCAAAATAAATAAATCACTTTATTAAACTACGATATTTTTATGTTGTTAACAAATCTGTTTTTTGTATAACTAAATTTAATTGACCAACTTTAGTTGAATTTAATTTTATTTAAGTTAAAATGCCACTTATGAATAAAAGTTTCTTTTTAATAGTTATTAAGTATTGTATATGATTGACAAATTCCCTCAAATTTATACAGTATTTAAAGTACCGTACATTCATCCATTCAACCCTTCAGGATCAAGTAAAGGCTTGTTACTATAATTTATGGAACATTTTGTTAAGTATACAATTTATTTTAAACCGCATAAAAATAATAGTATTATAAACAACTTTAGGATTGAAAAAATATATATATTTCTTGAATAACCTCCACAAAAAGCAAACGATCCGCATATACATTTTCAAAAAAGTTTGTTTAAACCTAAAATATTCTACTTTTCCTTAATTGATTAAATGGAAATGCGAAACAGGTGTAGTTTAAAATAATTATTATCCCCATAGACTATGGAACATTGATTATTTACAGTTACTCCTATTTCCCGTGATATTAATGGAAAAACAGTTTTTAAAATAATATTAAAATAATAGGAGAAAAAAAAAAAAGTTAAGAACCCTTTAAAAAAAATTATGTTGTTTTGCGGCAAAAGCGATATTTTGGTTTTTCGTGAAAAAGCTTATCGATTGCTTTTATTGACAAAGTTTAAAACGACACGTTTTGATGTTTCCAATTCGTACTTATTTTGATTTCAATATATTAAAAAAGAATTTGTAAATGTTATATATATATATATATTCTTATTATTTATGTTTGCATTTTGTGTATGTATTGTATAATGTTGTAAGTATGCGTCGTACTTTTTAGTTTATAATAAAGTAGAATTAATATAGTTGTATATAAAAGTAAGGTTTTGTTGCTGTGTGTTTACTTTATGTGAAACTAACAAAATAAGGTTTTATTTTTTAGTATAACATTTTTTTTATAAATTGTTGCTGGAGATTTTCTATACAAATTAATTTCTACTTAATAGTGGCCACTCATTTCACATTTAACATATACTAATAGAAAATATTAAATGTCAATAGAATCTATTGACATTTAATGTGACGTTAAACCAGTTCAAGGGATCCCTTTAATTCTGATTTAACTTTAATAAGGTAAATACTTTTTATCTGTTTTAGGGAAAGGAGCACTTGCATGCAATTTAAAATAAGTTTGTCTAATTTTTTTTTTTTTACGTTTGTTCTTGTGAAAAAAATATGTGAAAAAAAGAATTAATTATTTACCAGTTATCTTAATAATTGGTATTGTTTAAAATTGTTTACTAAAAATAATATAAAATTTAAAATTATTTACCAAATATAATATATGCTTTTTAAAATTGTTTCTGCAATATTAACTCATCGAAAATGAATTTATAATGTAGAATATCATCAAAATTCATTATAAATATGACTATTTTTATAATGAATTTTGATGATATTCTACATAAATTTTAAGATTAAACATTTCCTCTAAAAAAGGTCCCATAATTCATAGTAGTTTAACAAGTCTATCAAAATTTTAATAATAGTTGATAATGCAAGTTAAGATGCCAATTATAACATATTATTTTGAAAATGTTTACTCTCAGTGACGTTATAAGGTTTTTAAATGTTTGAAATAACCAACTTATAAACAAAAAGAAGATTCTAAATTTTTTTACGTTCATGTTTATGACAAAAAGATTCTTCACAAAAAAAAATAACTATGATAGGAGAACGGGAACAAGAAACCCTAAAATCTTACCCCCCTACCCTATACGTGAGGGCAATGCGTTGAGTTTTTTTTTTTTCATAAATAGAAACTAGTTATATATTCATCAACAGATTTTAAATTTTATATTCAAATTATTCATTGTTCAGTTTTTATGACCATGTAAAGAATAACTCCCCTCAATTTGAGGGGACTACAAACTTTACATGGTTATAATAATTGAACACTGAATAATTTAAACTTAAAATTTGAAATCTGTCAATGAATACATAACTAGTTTATATTTATGAAAAAATAAATAATTTAACTCATTGCCTTCATGTTTATGGTAGGGGGCTAAAATTTAAGGGTTTCTTGTTCCCATTCTTCAATCATAGTAAATTTTTTCATACATATAAACATAAAATTTCGTCATACATATAAACATAAAAAAATTTGGAATATTCTTTTTGTTTAAAAGTTGGTTATTTCAAATATTTAAAAACCTTCCTACGCCACTGTTTACTCTCACTGTTAATTGTGTTTTTTATAATAAAATGACACTAGATTTTAAAATTATATTTGAAAAAATTTATTATAGGGGTTGCATAAGACTTTTGAACATTAGGTGGGTCCTTAGTATTATCTAAACAGTATTTCTATAAAAGTATGTCAACCAATTTTAAAAGAAGTGAGCTTGTATAAAAATTTAAAATATCATTTTATAAAAAACATCTCATTTAATGAGAGTAAACATTATTTAAAAAAAAAAGACATTCTAATTGGCACCCTACTTCTAGTTTTATAATGGTGAACATAATTAAGATTAATAATTAGTGAATTTTATTAGTTTCATTGGTCAATATATTTAAAATTTACAGAATTAAAATAAATTTAAAGGCATATTACTTGCAAATCAGTAAATTCTAAAGGCAGTGTTTACAGGTAATATTTTTCAGTCAGCGATCAACTAAATAGCTGGTAAAAAATTGATAACAAACCTTGACAAGAACTTTAGACTTGACTGCTTGATTAAATAAATTGTAAAATTTAAATTGTATTTTTATTTTAATTATATTTAGTTACAAATATTTCTTAAAAATGTGTAAAACTGTTTGAATGAAAAATGGGTGCAGCAGATAGTAAGTTGAACTTTCGACAAGCAGTTGTACAACTTACTTCCAAGAAAACAGTGAGTTTTGTTTTTAGAGCACACCTGCTAACAATGTAAAGTTAAATATTCTGAATATATTTGTTTTATTATATTTCCAACTAATAAAAAAACTGTTTTGTATGCAAATTTATTGTTACCAGTGAATTAATTTTGTTATTATTTTTATTACACTACTTTATGTAGCCAATAGAGGTGAGCGATGAGGCATTCTGGGAACAGTTTTGGATGGATTCTATAACTAATGTAAATGATGTTTTTGCTCTTATACCAGCTGCAGAAATTCGCACTTTAAGAGAAGAATGCCCTTCAAATCTTGCTACTTTATGTTACAAGGTATTAGTAATTTAAAAATTATTTTTGATAAATCTCATGGTTTTAAATTTTTTAATAACATTTTAAATTTAATTTTAAACAATATGAAACTATTAACAAATTTATGTTAATAGTTTCATATATATTGTTTTATAAATGATTTTGGTTGTTTCCACAGAAACAACTTAAAGGTTTATGTCCGACATCAAATATATTTATTTAATTGTTACTTAATAAGTATTATTTAAGACCACTTCCATTTATCCAAATGTTCCTTATTCAATTTCTTTCAATTGAAGTAACAATTGAAGTAAATTTTGTAAATAAACATTAGAAAATAAGTTTTAAGTTTGTTAAAATTACCAAAACAATTTACTTATTGAGATATTGACAGAAACATTTGTTGTTTTGCCATTATTCTTCCAGTTGAGAGGTTAATATTAATTTCATAAATCTGCATAGTTTTTTTGGTTGTAAAAATATCTGGTTTGAATAATAAATGTACTTTACCACAGAATTTTTTTAGAGGATTTACACAATTACACAATTAGATTTTTGGAGACTTTTGACAAACTAAGTCTCCAGTTGCAGGCCTTTGCGCAAGAGGCATGCAGTCGCATGCCTTATATGACTATGCATATAATACTTTGTTTTGACAGCTTGGCCACGGCTCTTTGCAAGTTTTGATAATTAGCACTTTTAAAAAAGACGCTAAAAAATAAAGCAAACTTGAATTAAAATAAACAATCCATAAACTGAAAAGATAATAAAATCTAAAAAAAATAATACAAAAATTAAATTAAAAAAATAAAAATTTTTAAGAATGACAAAATAAACAGAAAAAATGAAAACATTTATTATTTAATGAAATTAATTGTAAGCGAAAATTTTTTTTTGTAATTAATTGTAAGCGAAAATTTTTTTTCACTCTATCAATCTTTATCATTCTCTTGGTTTTTATGAACTGTAAAATGGTCGTATCAACCAATATACCTACAAAAACACACATCTGAAACATGACAAGGCAATTGTACGGCAGGAGCAATCAATACATCTTCCAACAAGATGGAGCTCAAGCACACACAACATATTGTATAACAAACTAGTTATCACAAAGAAAATCAATTTTTTGCCTTGGTGCCCTACATCACCAGGTATAAACCCAATAGAAAAAATTTGGTCATGGAGCGAAACTCAATTGGTAAACCATTAAATTCAATCAACTGTAATTAACAACTGTAACTGTATTTAACAATAGCTTAACTAATAATCAGATTGCATTTTTTTTCTTATATAAAGTATAAAGCTATTTTGAAATTAAGTTATTATTTTAAAATTTTATTTAGGGGTCTTTGTCTATTCTACACTGAGCTTGTGGAATAAATTTAACAATATAGTTTAACTTGAATATAAAATTAGAATTTTCAATTATGTTCATATTAAAAACATACTATTTAAACCCCCTTTCTGTTTAAAAAAAGTTAAGGTTGCCGGTGGTGAATTTAAATCGGCTGCTTGCTTTTTAATTTTTTTTTATTTAAAATGCAAAAGAAAAACAACTTTATAGTTCTATAGATTTTATATTCTATATATAAACATGTTGTATACTTATTTTCCTTGCACAAACTCAACTTAGTTGAAAATAAACTTGAAATGTAAAACTAAAATAACATAAGTATCTCATAAAAAGCCAAAATAACATAAGTATTTATCAAGACACATATACAACAAATTTCCCCTCATTTTTTGATGTTTTTAGAACTTTTAGCTTTTTTAAAAAAATTTTCGTTTGATAAAGTATATTATATAGTTACATATGTTTGTATATAATCTTTATAAAACTTCACAAGTATATTGTATTTTAAAAAATCTAAAAAGATTAAAAAAAAAAAGTTGCCAGTAGTAGGACTTGAACCATGGCTTTTTTGTTCAGAAGCTCTGTGTGCTACCCACTCAGCTGTGCTGGCACGTTGTCTTACAAAATTTTAAAACTATACAATAATTTTTTTAAATAGATAATGCTATTGATCAAAATTAAGGAGAGGCTGATGCAATGCGCAATGCGCAATTTTCAAGTGAAAGTCAAACTGTAAAACTTGATATATGTTTTAGTATGTTTTAGCATTACACAATTTGAAGTTTATGTACGTTGGATATTTTAATACACTTACTTTCATGTTTTCTTATAACAAAAAGTACTGCAACTTTTTTCTTGCCTCTACCTTGGTTGAAACGGCTGTCAAAGGTTCCGTTTCAAACACACTTGAAAGGGCACTAATACTACTACTGCTAACAGGATTAAGTTTGGCAATAATATATAGAGATAAAATGTGAAAATAATAATAGAAGAAACAATCTTATCTTTAAAAAAAAAACTTAAATCAACAACAAAAAAAGACATTTAACATTTGTTTTAATTTAACAAATATCTGATAAGTTTTTGTTTCGTAACAAAATGATTTGTTAGTTATGTTTGTTTGCAAATGTCTTTTTAAAAAAATATTTTATTTTTGTTTTAAAGTAGTACTTTCATTTTGTTTCAAGTGTCCTATTTGCCAAGCGAGGCCAATTTCACTTACCTTTTATAAGATGTTTGAACATTTCAATTTGAATATTTTGCTTCACTAATAATGTAACTCTTTTTATTGTTAATTAAAATTTTTACTTGTTTTTTAAGTGTGTAGAAAAACTTGTAAATGCTGCATCTAATGGTTGTGCTGGTCAACATGAACATACAGCTGGTAAGTTTTATTATGATCATTTTTAGGCTGCCGTGGGCGATTTAAAAAATTAACCTTTATTTACTATTTAAATTAAAATAAAAATAGCAAATAGAGTTCTTTTAATAAATTCTATATGAAATAATTAAAAGAAAAACGCCATAATGAATTTTTTATTAAAATTTTAGATAAAATAATTCAAGTAAAAATGGCAAAAAAATAAAAATAAAAAACTTATATAAATATTAGACAAAATTATTGAAATAGAAACGAATATACAATTTTTTATTTAAATTCTAAATAAAATAATTAAAATAAAGCACTTTATTAATTTTTCAATAAAATTCATGCATAAAAGTGTTTCATTATTTCAATTTTTTGTAAAAGTATTTGATGAACAAAACAATTTATCGCAATTAAAATAAAAAGCGCTTGTATTTTTTCAGCAAGCGCTTTTTTATGTGCTCGCATGTAGCCAAGCGTAAAAAAGCTTAAGTGTCAAAATGCTGACCAAACAGAGAAAATGTATATATATTAGGGTGGGTTGAAAAAAAACAAAAAAGTGAATTTCATCACAATACTCCATACTTATTTGTCAATCGATGTATAAAACTAGAAGCAGTTGTAAAAAATAAAAATGCTTTACAGGAAGTGTCCCATTTTTGGGTCCGAAAGTTTGCATGCTAATGTTGTTTTGCATAACTAATAATATTGCCGGGCTACATTACCTGTGTCTAATTTGAACAAACCAATTTGAATGCTAGCCTTTTGTAGTTTGCAGAATCTGGAATGATCCGTCATTGTTTTGTTTTAGTTACTAAACAAATTGATCTGGTTATTTGACATTATGGCTACATGTCAGTTGACAAGACATGCGACATTTGTTGAAAGCGGTGATCTGCCTCAAATTGCTCTACCAACTATCCTTCACGTTGCAAGGAGATTTTTACAACTGAAAGAAAGGTGACATGATTCTAACAAAGAAAAATACAAAATTTATTGCTCAAGATGTTGTGGATTGTGTGATAAAGCTTCAGTTCCAACTTGGCAGACTCAGTCTGCGGTGAAACTTGTTGATGCCTTAATTACTACTGGAGCAGAATTGTGTTGCTCAAAATCCAGTTCCAAACGTTATCCTAATTTCTAGAAAAGCTTGAATTCTATGTTTGATATTGTGTCATGTAAATGCCTGATATTACACAATGAATCTATTAAGCAAGTAACTGTTTTAGTAAATTTCTTATTGTTGGATCAAGGAAAATCTCATTATGTGTTTATTGGTGGTGTTGATACAGTAATAATGACCAGATTGCAGAGATGTTTTAAAAGTAGGCATGCTAATGAAGAATAACTTTCGACATATAAACCAAATGAAGTTGAGACGTTGAGGTTTTAAGGGATAGATGAAGATAGACTCAAATGAATGATAATAAAGTGCTTGTCAGTGAAAGTAATTTCTTGCCCACTACTGCTACACAAGCAAGGCTAATAACAACTCCCCTAATAAATATAGCGACGGAAGCTTATAGAAATGGTATATCAGATTGAGCAACAATATCCCTGGTAACTGCTGTCTTAATTGATGTTGGCATGATTACTAAGGATGATCAGAGTTTTGCGGTTGACAAGAGCAAAGCTCGGCACAAAAGGCCTAAATTAAGGAAGACATAAGGAGCCTTATGTTACGACTTAGGGTTAATTAACAGGACTGAGAAAATGGCATAGCTCATTGCTTAGGAGGTTATGGTCTATCTATGAATGGGTCAAATTCTCTTTAAACTTAAAACATGCCAAAAGTAACCCTGACTCATACAACCTTCAACTTTTAAAGTCTTCTGTCAACGTTTTCCTTGCTCTATAAACTATTTTTTTTTTCTAGTAATTTCCAACATAATCGTGGTTGCTTGCAGCCTTGTTGTGACTAAATCAGAATTTAATAAAAAAAAACTTTGTGCAAAAAACATAAGATATGAAAAAAACAAGTAAAAGCATCACAAGCATTTACTTTGATAGCAGAAAAGATAAAACTTTTACAAAAGTTATCAGAGACAGTAAGTGGCATACCAATGTAACTGTTGAAGATAATTATGTAGTGGTAGTAAAACCAGGGAGGAAGTATCTCACTCATATCATATCGACATCAGGAAAAAGTATTAACATAAGCAGCATTTGCTCAGTCATTTCAGAACAAGGCACAAATCATACTGTTTGTGCCATGAGATGCGACAGTACAAATGTGAACACAGTTTTCAAAGGTGTAAAAAAGCAATAATCTACCAAGTTGAACTAGCTCATGGACGTAAAATGGCATTGTGTCTAATGTATCATAGACCAAACAAAGTCTTCTAAATCATGCAAGGTGGTTGACACTGGCTAACAAAGTTTGTTGATTGTATATTGCCATTCAGTACCTTACAGACAATCTTAATGTGATCACACAGTTCATAGTAAGCAACTACGGTCCAAACTGGTTTGCCATTAGCAGTCCCCCCTGTGCACCAAATGAGCAAATAATGTTTATTTCTAATTTCCATACATTTATATATATATATATATATATATATATATATATATATATATATATATATATATATATATATATATATATATATATATTAGGGTGGCCCTAATATATATATATGTTATTTTTCAAAATGATTTGAAAAATAACTTTTCAAATCATTTTGCTCCACAAGGCTGCCCATGTTATATATGATTTTATAAGTATTCTCAAGAAGTTTTGTGCAAGTCAGGCAGTATTTAGAGGTCCCTACCGAATATACACTTTTTTAAAAAAACAGTAAAAAAAGAAATGAGTCTCTTATTTTTTTAGCATTATCAATTTTTATCACAAATAACATTCACTGAATCACCATTTATCATAATTTTTTTTTAAAATACTGTAATTACATAAACTAGAGTGGCTAATACTGTTGTTTATAAAAAAATATTTATTCATCAATGCTATATACATTCCGTAAATATACATTCATCACTGCTCCCTTAGTTGGAGCAGGAAACTGCTTCAAATGGCTGCTAACAAGCTGCAATAAATATTGTTTTTGAGTCTTGTTCTTCATTAACGCACTGTGCTAGCTTTTGATGAGGGTAATGCCTCACTCTGCCATGTCATTAACAACCTTGAGAAGAGTAACTCTCATACTCATGTCCTGGAATATTGCATCTTTAAACCATAGAGTAGTCAGCTTTAATAGGAATGATTTAGTCTCCTCTTTTCCATTTTTTGATAGCAAATCAGGGAATAATATTGACCTGCTTGTGACGTATACTGACAAAGGACTGCTGTGATCAAATGTTTTCTTTTCAAGTCGCTTAAGAGCATTTTTTTTTAGTGCATGCAAAAAGTTTACGACCATTGTTGTCTTGATTTTATCTTTGACCCGCTCATCAAACACAGCAACTGGTACTGTATGCTCTGAAAAGTACCATAAGTGTCACTTTGAAGCAGCGGATGCTTTATTACTGACACAGCCCTCGGGATACTCGTCAATCAGCTTTAGCAAACAGAGAAGCCTTTATCAATTTCTGTGCCGTAAGTTGTATCTGATCTCTGAAGGGACATATCTTAATATAATAGATGACCTTAGCCATCCATCTTGCATTGTGCAAGGCACCTGATGCATGAAGACAAAGCTTGCCATCAATTTCTCTGCCTAGAAATAGAAGGCATAACTGAAGAACCTTTCTGTAATCTTCTTGCTGAGATTTATCTCTGATTGCAATCTTATAAAATGAGATCATCTCTTGCTGTAAACCATAAGCCATTCAATTAAAGACATCATCGGCAGCAACTTTGAAGTTAGATTTGTTGATAACAGTTAATTTGAAAGCGCTCTGAGACACCAAAAGTTGGTCCGCTAGTGTTCGCCACTGTAGCTGAAAATGCATCTGACAACATGACCTCAAATATATGGTGACAACACGCAATGTATTGGTTCCCTTTTTTAAAGCTTTCTCAATTAATGCCTAAATAATTTGTAATCAATAATTAATTTTAAAAATTTTTCTACAGATATAACGCTGTTATTAAGTTGACAACACAATATATCATGTGAGTTTAGATAGGCATATCAAATAAATTTATACTTGATAACATTATTAAGTATATTTGTTCTTGACGAGGGTAATTAAACTCCTTTAATATATTATTTTGAAAAATTAATAATAGAGTTATATCTATAAAATAAGTTTTTTATTTAATTATAAAAAAATAAACTCTTCATAAGATGTAATTTAAAGTTAGTAATAATTTTGTTTTATTTTTTTGATAAAATCAATCATTATTACAAAATAAACAAAAATATCAAAATTTCAAAAGTGGCACTAATATAAAATAAAATTTAACTAGTACTAATTTTTAGCTAATAATTTATTTATTTTTTTAAATTCAATAATTATATTTGTTACTGTCTGTTATGAGAAATTGTCTCTTGCCCTGTAAGATGATAAATAAAAGTTGTTTTATTACATTTTTTTTATGATTTCTTTTTTTACACGTCATACATCTTTTTTTTATTCTTTTTTCATTTTACGCTTTAAAACAAGGCTTGTGTGTGAATACATATAAATATACACACATATATATATATATATAAATATATGTATATATATAAATATACACACACATATATATATATATATATATATATATATACATACATACATATATATATTTATTTGTGAAATTAAGAGGTGCGACTATATATATACAGGGGCTATTTTTGACTGTTTTTGAGTGTCAACTGTATTTTGGCCCAAATTCAGAAATTTGGGCCAAAATACAGTTTTGACTGTATTTTGGCCCAAATTTCTGAATTTGGGCCTAAAAATGCCTAGATACAGTAAATTTCTTTACGACAGGTGCCACCACTAGAACAGCACTAGAATTGCAGCTTAATCTCGTGACTTCTGGAGAATCTTTAATAATATCAATAATAAGGGCAAATCTATAATTCCACCACTCTTGTTTGGTTCAGACTTTGTCACCTCACCTAAAGACAAAGCCGAACTGTTTGCTAAAAACTTTTCATCAATATCATCTCTTGATTCCACTAATTGCGTTCTACCTGATATTGCCAACAAACAGGTTGATCCATTGCTTGACATTCATATCACTCTTACTATAGGTCCCATAAGTCTTACTACCGTCCCATAAGTCTTCTTCCTATCATAAGCAAGGTTTTTGAATCTTTAATTAACAAACACTTAATTTCTCATCTTGAATCTAATAACTTACTTTCTGACCATCAATATGGATTTCGATCTTCTCGTTCTACAGCTGATTTGCTAACAGTAATAACTGACAGGTTCTATCGTGCATTAGATGAAGGTGGAGAGGTTAAGGCCATTGCTCTTGACATTTCAAAAGCATTTGATAAAGTTTGGCATGCTGGTCTTCTCCATAAGCTTTCTTCTTATGGTGTATCCGGCAACATCTTTAAGATCATTGAATCCTTCCTTTCCAATCGTAGCATAAAAGTTGTCCTCGATGGACAACACTCTTCTTCTTATTCTTTAACTTCAGGGGTTCCTCAAGGTTCTATCCTTGGCCCTATACTCTTTTTAATTTACATTAACAATCTTCCAGATATTCTCACATCTAAGGTGGCATTGTTTGCTGATGATACTACCATTTATTCTTGTCGTGATAAGAAACCAACACCCTCTGATTGCTTGGAGGGGGCATTTGAGCTTGAAAAGGATCTCACTTCTGCTACAGCATGGGGCTCACAGTGGCTGGTGAACTTTAATTCAGATAAAACTCAATTTTTTTCAGCCAATCGTTATCGCAATAATTTAGATCTTCCTATATTTATGAACGGTGATGTACTCGATGAGTCACCTACTCTTCATCTTCTAGGATTAACTCTTACTTCCAATCTTTCTTGGAAACCATATATCAAATCGGTTTCAAAGTTAGCATCTGCTAAGGTTGCATCTCTTTATCGAGCTCGCCACTTTCTTACTCTGGATTCTATTCTTTATCTCTATAAATCTCAAATCCGGCCTTGTATGGAATACTGTTGCCATATCTGGGGCGGATCTTCTAATGATGCCCTTTCTCTTTTAGACAAGGTGCAAAAACGCATTGTAAACATAGTTGGACCTGCACTTGCAGCCAACCTTCAACCATTATCACATCGTCGTAATGTTGCTTCTCTTTCTCTTTTCTACAAATACTATAATGGGCACTGCTCTAAAGAGCTAGCGTCTCTTGTGCCATCTACTAAAATTCATTCTCGTGTTACTCGTCATTCAATTAAGTGTCATCCTTTTTCTGTGACTGTTCCTAAATGCTCCAAAAACGCTTATTCGTCTAGTTTTTTTCCTCGAACATCAGTTCTTTGGAATTTGCTTCCTTCATCTTGCTTTCCTGATTCATATAATTTGCAATCTTTTAAATCGTCCGTCAATCGTTATCTTGCTCTACAATCTTCATCTTTTCCCTTACAGTAACTTCCAACTTTAATTAGTGGCTGCTTGCAGCCTTGTTGGAAGCGAAGATGTTTTAAAAAAAAAAAAAAAGAATTGTTTGTTTTTTGTCTACTTTTCCTGTTACCATCTTGCGTACCGTTTTTTGATCTATCTAGAACTACCGTTCAAGCGTTGAAAAATTTTTTGGCAGTGGACATGAACAAGCTGACCTTTCTCAAACACCATTATCAAAGCACTTACACAGACAAATATCAAATAGTTGGTCAAACATCTGTAAACTTTATTTAAATGTTGTAGAGGACTTCTTGCAATCAGAGTATTTACCGAGCTCATGTACTTTGTTAATTAGTCTCTTTATGCGAATAACTAAGCTGCTGACTGCAATGGTAGGAATACTTGCTTTGTTGTACAGTGCTTTAATTACATTAGCTATGACTGTTGCTCTTTCAGAAACACTTGCGCAATTGTTATTTTTTAATAAATAGTCATATGCTTTGAAAACATCAGCTGAAGTTGGCAGTTGATTTGTTTCAAATGGTCTAGGTTGTCCAGCCATACCATGTTCAGCTTCACTTTGTGTTTTAATAGTAGCCATTTTTATTTTCAATTTTAACTAAATAAACTAAAACAAAAACAAAAAAAAAATAATATATACAAGTATATATCTTATAATGAAGTGCAGGATCATGTTAATCGGAAGTCAACAAACAACACTAACAGCTTTTTGTCTTATATTTGGTAGAGTGCTCTAAACTTTTGTAAAGTTCTGTATAATGTTAATATAATGTTATTAACATGAATCATCAAAAAATCTAAATCTTAATGCTTTTATCCTGCAATTATAATACGACTGTTGTAAAATAGCATCATTTTGACCTGACATAGTAAAATTCAAGTTAAAGTTGGCAAAACTAAATCAAATTTTTATTAATTTTTTTTTACATATCATTAATAGAGACAACAAAATGCAACTTTATTTCCATGTTTCATAAATAAAAAAAATTCGACCTACCCTTATATATATACAGGCCTTGTTACGAGATTTCGCTGCGTAGCGAAAACGCGTAACGCATTTCTAAGTAACTCAACTCAGCAAATATATTCGTTAAAAGTTATATTGCATCACTAGCGTCTTTTCAAGTACCGCATGGTAATTAAAGTTATTTTATTAACGCATTAAAAATCATACTAACAGTTTTTTTCTCACTAGAACAAAAGTTACAAATAAAATCTAAGTTCTTATTTAATAAATCATTTTTATTATTTTTTTCAAATATGAACTAAATTTTATTTTGAAAAAAATATTCTTTTCATGAAATGTAAAATAATGTTTGTTTATTTTCTTATGATTTTACAGTTGGTTTTTGATTATTTTATTAACTGTTAATAAATTTTTTCTTATTTAATTTGTGATTTCTTTTTAATAATGTTTTTAAACAATAAAGAGTTTTTTTTTGTTGTTTATCAGTTACCGATAACATATTCGTGATCATAATTTATTTACATAAATTAAACGAACGTCATTAAAACTTTACCTTATTGAATTAACAATAAACAAAATATCTTATTAATAAAAAATTTACATTAAAATAAATCCTGCATTTTTTAAACTATTATGACAAAAAATAATTTTTACATTTAAAAGGAATTTATATATTTAATTCCTTAAGATAAAACTTAAAACACTTTATTTTTTTTAACTAATTTTTATCAACAATAAAAAAAATTATTAAACAAACTGTTTCTTTAACAAAAAATCTATTAGTTTACAATTGCGGTTAAATGCTTTTACTTACGACTTTATTTCTTCAGAATAAACGTCACATAAATGATATCAAAAGATAATTAAAAATATTCTAAAAGATATAAGTTTTTGCGTAACGCAAAACTGCTGAACGCGTAGGCAAATCGCCTTTTCGCAAACAAAATGCGAGCTGCGTAACGCTTCTTAACAAGGCCTGTATATATATACAACCTTCAGAACCTAACTGCTGATCTTAAAGTGTTTGAGGTTGGCAAAAAATTGCCGACCTTGTTTCTACGTTTTATGGTAACCCCTTTGTATCAAAATTTTTTTTGCCAACCTTATGTCGAGCTTTAACAGTTTGAGATTGGCAATTTATTGCCAACCTCATTTTTCTTAATTCTGAAAGTTGTGTATATATATATATATATATATATATATATATATATATATATATATATATATATATATATATATATATATATATATATATATATATATATATATATATATACAACCCTTAGATGTTGTCCGAAAGTTTTTTCCATATTTTGTTGACAAAAAGTAAAAATTAAAATGCAAGACCGGAATTATTTTTTTTTATTAATTGATAGACTGCCTGCCCCAACCAAACCCTCAGTCGATGTAGCAACACTCCCTTGCGGGTCAGGCTAAAAGATAGTAGATGTAGCAGCACTCCCTTGCGGGTCAGGCTATTTGTCAGTCGATGTAGCAGCACTCCCTTGCGAGTCAGGCTATTTTCAGTCGATGTAGCAGCACTCCCTTGCGAGTCAGGCTATAAGATAGTCGATGTAGCAACACTCCGCGCATTATTTACAGTAAAAATAAATAAAAATAAAAACATTTTATTAAAAAAATTAAAAATAAGAACATTTTATTAAAAAGAATAAAAATAAAAACATTGTTTATATTGTTAAAAACATTCAGAATGTTTTTAAAACATTCTGGTCAATTAAATTTGCGTTTTTGTTGTTTTTTTAAAAAACGATTTATTTGTAATTAAATTAATGGTTTTTACTTTTGTCCAACACGCAAATGTTGGACGAAAGTCAAAAGTAATTAAAAGTGACGTATGTGTTGGCGTAAGAATCACTTTTTTCCTTCCGCTCTTCCCAAAGACAACAAACTATAGATCTATATATATATATATATATATATATATATATATATATATATATATATATATATATATATATATATATATATATATACACATATATATATACAATCCTAGACATACTTTACGGTGACATGCGCAAAAATTCAACTATTAAGCAACAAAGCAGTTTTCTCCCCAAAAAAACTTTTTTTCGCTATAACGACTTCACTCATATTATAATTACCCATCTGAGCATATTCTTTTGAAATTAAAGTTATTACACTTCCCCACAGTTATATACATAAAAAACCTTAACGTTTCGCCTTAAGAAAAAAATAAGAGTTTTAGTAAAAGAAAAATTTTTTAGTCGCGCATTTTATACACACGCTAAATGTTTCGAAAATGATTAAATATAGTCGACTAATGTATGTATGTATATACACAAAAAAAGCATGTTTAAAAAAACTATTTTTTTAAAACTTGAAAATAATGACTTTTTTTATTTTCAGCTAAAAAACAATAGTTTTTATGCATTTATTAAAAAAAAAAGTTATTTTTTTGTAAATTGATTATTAGTTTTAAAGTTTTTATATAATTTCGCTTTTTTTGAGTACCAGGTTGACTTACTTTAGAAGAACTTTTATTTTCAAAATTTTAGGGACCAGTCAAATTTTTAAGGGTCTTGAGCTACCCCTATAATAATTTTTTGTTCAAAAAAATTTTAAACCTAGTGTATTAGTATTATATAGAACAAAGTAAAGGGGTAGGAACAGGTTTTTTTCAAAAATGTTGTTTTAAGAGCCACCCTAATGTATTTATATACAAATATGTATATATATATATATATATATATATATATATATATATATATATATATATATATATATATATATATATATATATATATACATATATGTATATACATATATGTATATATATACATATATGTATATATATATGCGGTAGTGGTGTAGTGGTAAGAGCGCTCGCTTCATAAGCGAGAGGTTCGGAGTTCGACTCCCACCACGTCCCTGGAAGTACCGCGCTCAACTTAGTTTCTCCGCGCAGCGGCCTTGCTTGGAAAGGTTCGTGTTTCGGAGTTAAAGAGTTGAGAGAGGGTTGTACCACGAATAACAACTAAAAAAAAAAAAAAATAAAATAAAAATAAAAATACAAAAAAATGAGTAGCCTCCTCGACTGTAGTGGCCCCCCTCGGGCCTTGGGGCGGTGAATAATCCAAAAAAAAAAAAAAAAAAAAAATATACAGTGCATGAAGTGAGGGAGGATGCGGCATGATGCCATCTCGTCACCTTTTAATAAAACTTTATATATAACAATTAGGCAGATGGTGTTTTTAATTTAAAGAATGCCATCTGGTAACTTTTTTTCTCTTATATTTATATTTGTTCTCTTATATTATATTTATTCTCTTATTTACATCAGTTGGGTATTTTAATTATCTCATTGTAGTTAAATTTAAAACCATATTAAAAGTCTTCATCTTTATAAAATATCATTAAATTAAATGATGTTGTTTAAAAAAAAAGTTTTTATTAAATTTTTTTTTTTTTACTTCAAAACATTTGTTTTATGGTTGTTGTTTTTTTTAAATGAGGGTACATTTGTTTATGGTTGAATTTCTTGAAGGGTTTAAATGTACTTACCACAGAGTTTTTTTAAACGATTTACACCACTACACATTAAGATTGGATTTTCCCCTTTATAAAAAAATGTTCATGCTACCTAAAACATTTTAGTTCACCTGGAGACTTTTTGGCAAAATTGAGGTAAACAAAGAATACCACTTTTGTTTTTTCTTTTTTTAAATTTATTTCCTTTTAAATATTTTGTTTTCATTTACTGTGAAACCTAATGTATTTTCACTATTTCTTACTAAATACAAAAAAAAAAAAATAATGGTATCTTTGGTTTTAAGATAAATTAAATAATTGGGTAAATTAAAGTGTTAACTTATTGATTGTGTTATTTTTATTTGGTTATAAAAGTTTGGTTCGTTTTTATAAAATATATAATAACATTCTTCTAACACATGGGCTGAAAAGTCCTGGGCCTAACAAAGAAAACACATTTTTTTTTTGTTCAAAATTAGCTTTATTCATCAACGTAATCTCTATCAAGAGCAACGCAATCATTCCAGTGCCGCTCTAACATTTCAATACCACTTTTGTAGAACAATATCTTTTGCTTCAAAATAGGCCTCAGTTTCAGCAATAACCTCTTCATTCGTGCGAAATTTCTTACCGCTGAGCATTTTTTTCAGGTTTGCGAACAGCCAGTAGTCGCTGGGAGCCAAATCTGGCGAATACGGTAGATCTGGGAGCAATTCGAAGTTCAATTCATGTAGTTTTGCCATTGTTTTGATTGACTTGTGACATGGTGCGTTGTCTTGATGAAACAAAAATTTTTTCTTGCCTTATGCAGTCGTTTTTTTGCAATTTCGGCCTTCAAACGCTCCAATAACGCTATATAATATTCACTGTTGATGGTATTTTCTTTTTCAAGATAATCGATGAATATTACACCATGCACATCCCAAAATACCGAAGCCATAACCTTTCCAGCCGATTGTTGTGCTTTCAGGCGCTTTGGATGAGGTTCACCAGTTGCTGTCTACTCAGATGGCGATCGTTTTGATTCCGGAGTGAAGTGATGGATCCATGTTTCATCCATTTTCACATATTGACGCAAAAATTCCGGTTTGTTACGTTTGAACATGGCCAAACACTGCTCAGAATCATCAACACGTTCTTGTTTTTGATCAACAGTGAGCAAATGCGGCACTCACTTTGAACAGAGCTTTCTCATAGTCCAATGCTCATGCAATATAAAGCAACACATTCTTTTGATATATCTACAATGTCAGCTAACTCACGCAACTTCACTTTTCAATCATTCAAAACGATTTTGTGGATTTTTTTTATGTTTTCTGGTGTTACTGCCTCATTTCAAAAAAGGGAACTGCAAAGGAAAAACCCAAACATAACATTTATAACTTGAGTTTAAGTTATTTGAAAGAGTTTTTTGGTATTGGCGTCATTGATTAGATTTTTTGCTTATTGATTAAATTACACTTTGTGTGAATCCAAAAGGAGCAGCAGTCACATTGGATGACTCTGGTTTTCAGATACATTTTTTTTGCATAGTTTGCAGGATTGTTTTAATACCATGTTTTATAAATTAATATTTATGATTTATATAAGTCTATTAGAAGTTTCAAAGCGTATATAGATAATGCAAAAAAAATGATAAAGCAACAAATTGAGATGATTAAGCAAAACTGAAATGATAAAGCATAGGATTTAATGGATTAGGTTTGTAGTTGTACGTCAATTTATTTGTGTAATATGTTATTAATGTATATAGTATGTATTTATAAGACCATTTTAAACAAAGTTAAAATGAGAAACTTTATATTATAGTCATAACTGAAAAATACAAGTTCAGATAACTAAGTAATGTATTTTTTCTAAGTATATAGGGGTAATTAAGCAATAAACAATAAAAAATAAATTAATAGTAAGAAATATAATTTTATGATATTTGTAAGTACACTATTATTATTTAGTAATAATAAGTATTTGTAAACTTTAAGTATAAGACTATATAAGTATAAAACTATATAAGTACACAAACTTATAATATAGATGTAATATAAACATGGAATATAAATTTGTTAGAATAAAGCAACTATATAAATTAATACAGAATTTACACTTATAAATTAATATTGAATATAATAAACACAATATATACACTATACACATGTACATATTTACATATACACACACATATATCAGTTACACTATATATATATGTGTGTGTGTATATATATATATATGTATATATATATATATATATATATATATATATATATATATATATATATATATATATATATATATATATATCCATATGCATATACACAAGCGCATACAAACACATGCACATTTATATAAAAAAATTTGTGCTTAGTGCTAATTAAAAATAGAAATTGTGTGAATAGTAAAGATCAGCAACAAATTTAACTTTTGTTTTACTTTTATATTGTTAACAAGGGTTAGTATAGTCTTATATAAGAAAGCTTGCTGTTTTGAACATAGATCAGGTGTATTAGGATATCAAAGTTTTATATGAAACAATAATCAATGCATACTTACTCTTGTGTTGGTAATAACAATAGTAATAATAAAAAATAAAGAAAATTTGATAGTCTTGTTAGTATTTAATAATCTTGCTAATGTTAACCTAGGTTAGTTGAACCAGAAGATTGAAAACCTTTGCATGTTTAAATTAGATTCAATGTAAGGCCAGTTCAAACAATGTGAAGCACGCTTTAGTCTTATTACAATAAATTCTGATTATATAACGATGCCTGCTATACTATTAGTAAAAAGGTGATCCAAATAATTACTAATTATTAATTTCCAAAATAAGTAGATGCCATTTTTAATCACAATAAGTTTCCAATAAACCGCAATATTCAAATCCATTGCCTGTTTGAGGGCACTTCTGGGTAATACTTCAGGTAATATTCTGATATATATATGGGCAGTGTTTGTGGTGGGGCATCGGAAAAGAATTTTTTTTCACCTATATAATAAAGAATAGTTTTATTATAATTAGGGGCAAATATAGTCAACATGCGGGTACACCAGTAGTGTAGAGGCGGGCTCCCTGCTGCATGAGTGCAAATAGGGGCTGCTAAATAATTTTGATTGTTTATTTCTTTTTTTTTGTTGAGCAGAAATAGGTTAGTGGCCACTGTTAGAGTGCACTTTTCTCCAGTTTTTTTTTCTTTATATTTGCCTTTTCAATCAAGTATTTTGTTATGGTATTATGACGCAGTATAACATTTTTGGTATCCGCAAGGACATTGACTGCTAAAACAGTTTTCAAAAAATTATAAGTCATTTAAACTATCTGATATAATTTATATGATTAAAGGAGTGTTTATCAGATATTATATTTTATTGCATTTTATCATATATAATCTATTTGAAAAAAGATGGTAAGGAAAGCTATTCAATTTTCTATTATAGGTTATGGGCACCCTAATAACCTCCTGTTTGTTGCATTGGTGTCCAACCCGCACAAGGGTGATTAGAAAAATTAAATCTTATTTAATTAAAATAGTGCTTTAGAATAAACTTGTAATTTTTTTTAAATGGTAGTTTGACTTCACAAGATGTTTGTCGGCTATCAGTTGTTCCGGAATCTTGCGATTAGTTTTTCACTAACTTCCAGACTAACTAGAGCTCTGAAACTTCCAGCATTTATGTAAATTTAATAAAAGTAAATCTTAAAATTGTTTTCAGTGTTAACTCCACTTTTTTGAATTTTTTTTTTTGATTTTATTTTATCTTTTAGACTTTACTGACAGCATTTGTGTAGTCCTGATGAACATGCATGTTTAGTAGGGTGGAGTGAATTTTAGTTTTTTTTACAATTCGTTTAGCCTGGGTGTGCAAAAGTTATTTTATAAAAAAATTATTATTTAAGATTTTTTTGAAATTATAATTAAAAAAAAATAAACTTTTTTCATTTTTAGTTTAAAAGGTCATTTTTTCTGCAATAAACTATAAAATAACAAATTTTTTTTTTTAAATAATTGTTATTTTTGAAATTTTTATAAAATTTTGCTTCTTTTGAGACCCAACATGACATACTTTTGAAAAACTTTTTTTTACATAATATTAGGGACCCATTAAAATTTTAAAGGTCTTGAGGAACCTCAAGATAATTTCCTAGAGCATTGATATTTTTCCAGAGTATTTCTGAAATGAATAGACAACTTTTGCACACCCAGGCTTACGAATTGTATAAAAAACTAAAATTCACTCCACCCTAATGTTTAGTTAGTTTCCTGGGAAAGGGGGGCTGTACCCTTTTTTTTTTCTCTAATATTTTGTTTTTCTCTAAAGTTGGGTTTATAACTTTTTAGAAAGAAAGATTTTTTGCAAAAAAGCTTTGAAAAGGCATTTTTTATGATTTATTTGTTTTATTATTAGTTTTTTGTTAGAAGGAAATAGGTTAGTGTCCCTGATAAAAATTTACCATAAAGGAGCCCGGCATATTTGCAGCTATGCTGCTTTTTGCTTCTCTTTTTCAGCGCGGTTATTGCAGGGCCACCCTGAAGAGGTCTCTTATTGAGGGGTGGTTTATTCGTGTAAAACTGACCAATTACTGAGTAAAAGCAATTGCTTTTTTTTACTCACCTGGCCTATTATTAATATAATTATGAAAAACCAAAATGATTTTGGTTAATAAATATACTTTTGGTAAATAAAACATTCTTAAGTGCCAAACTTAAGTATGTTCTTGTTTATATCACATTAGAATGTCTAGAAAAATGTTGAAACAACCACCTTATTTGGTTTGGGTGTAAACTTTATATAATCATAACCTTTGAATTTTAAATTTTAAAACTTGTCGACTTAAATTTAGTGTAAGAAAATAAAAAATAAAAGTTACTAATTTGTTGCCCTCACATTTGGGGTAGGGATGGTAAATGTTTTAGGGTATTTTTTCCCAGTTCCAATCACCACAAGTTTTACTTCTTAATCTATGTATAAATCATTGATTCGCTACAGCTCAGGTTATGCATATATTACACAGTGACGTAGCAAAGTATTTTTGGTCAGTAGACATAGGTGGCCAAGGTGCCCATTTTCTGTTTCTCTGGAACAATAACTTTTCTTAAAAAAAAATCTTTAAACATATCTTAGGGCTCCTAAACCTTGCAACTCAAGGTTCAGTTGTTTGTGGGATCGTAAGTTATGCTTATACTGGCCTTGTGGTAGCTAGGCCACTGATACTACATGCAGATAAAGATATTTATGTGTAAAGTTCTAAATTTTTCATGCCCATATAAAAGTACCGTAGTTATTTAAACCAAAACTTTTAGAGTCAAAGAATTCTTGATCAGGTGAACTTTTTTTGTATCAAAGTGGCAAAAAATCAAACAAAAATAAAGCATCCTCTTAAAAAGTTCGGGGCTCCTTAATCTTCAGGGCATGGTGTTATAGCCCCCATAATTCAGGACTGGTTTAAACTTTCTCTCCTTAGTTTTTAAACAATAAATACATTTACGCAAAAAACTTGTAAAAAAGAACTAACAATTATTTTCCTTTAATAAAATACCCTTTCTGAGTCTCCCATGGGTATATGCGCCTTCTACTAACTTCCTTGCTTCAGCTTAATTCCAGATCTTTCGAATGGTTGGCCAGAGAGTGAACATTTTTGAGACGATTTGATTCAGAGAATGGTTATTATAGCTTAAACTATCATGGACCGGAACTAGAGAGGGTTTTAATCATGGGCAGAAACCTATTATTGATATTTTCAAACTTTAAAGGGAAGAAATACCTAAAACTGTGCAAATCAAATGTTGCGGCAAACTAAATGTTAGTGATATAAAGTTTTACTTTTTTGCATTACTTTTGTGCAAGATCTTGTCAAAGTTGTTGTAAAATATAAGTAAATTTATTTACTTACTTTATATAAATTACTTTTAATTTACTTTACAAATTATATAAAATGTAAGCTTATGTAATTCAAATTTTATTTTATTTTATTTATTTTTAATAAAGATTTGTTATTACTTCTAAAATAAAAAATTTTAACTTAAAAAATATTATTTTATTTGTATATTTAATTTACATTTGATAGCATATTACTTTTATGTAATTTACTTTCATATGCAAGTTACTTTTTAATATAATTTTTTTGAATAAGTTACTTTTATAGGTAAATGTAAATTACAGTTTGAGGAACGTTTATATTATGTAATGTAATTTTAAAGTAATTAACTTTTAAATGTAAAAGTAAACAGCTTTTTCATGTGACTTACTTTTACATGTAAAAGTAAATTACTTTTTGATGTAATCTTCTTTTACATAACTTACTTTTGAAAGTCAAAAAACTTACATTTTAAAGTAAAAGTTGTTTCAAAAAAATAAATTACTTATACAGAAATGTAAATTTAAATAAAACGTTTAAAATTACTTATGCAATTAACTTTTTAATAAAAATTAACTTACTCATGTCAGTAAAAAAAAAATAAATAAAGGAGCCATCCCTAATGTATTATGTGTTTTTTACTTTAGTTTTAAATTGTACTCGTTTACTGACTCGTCTCATGCCATACATATTTGAAGATATAGATTGGAGAGGATTTTTTTGGTCAACAGTTCCTGGTCAGGTATTGCTTCCACTTTTATTTATACTTAACTTAAACTCACTTAATATAAGGGTTATCTTTTTTTCATTATTACTTTTTGAAATTATTTATAGGATGTTGTTATTGAATAGAATGTTTAAATGCCACATATAAAATAAGTCATACATATACATACTTGTACATAATACTAGCATAATTCAAATTATTCCAATCATTACTAACTTGATTTATAAAAAGTCTTTTTTTTTTCACAAATTAATTTTGATTGGCATGATTTGATTTTCTTGATGATAAATATTTTTAATCACAACTTTTAATTGCAAATCCAAAGTTGTGATTACAAATCACAACTTAAGATTTGCAAGATTTTAAAGTTGGATTTCTGCTTTTTCATATTTCTTTTTTTTAAAAAAAAAAAGATGGAACCAGGCTTGGTCAAGAAGCGGGTGTGATAGCACTCGATACCTGACCACACATATAATATTTAGTTGCAACAATTTGAGGTGAATAATTTTAAACACAAAATAAAAACTTGAAACAAAATGAGTTTAGTCTAGAACTAATATTTTCTTAACTTTGCTTTTTTATAAAATTATGTGACATTTTAGCTATAAAGTAACAACTTACTATAAATAATTGTTAAATAAAGAAACAAATGTTCTTCTATTCATCAAAGAGTATAATATAATTTCTTTTAATTATATATTTTTTTGTCTTATTTTAACATGATTCTAATAAAGCTAACGCTAGTCGAGTTGTTTAATAAATAAGTTAATATTTTTTTAATGGCTTTTTCATGCTTTGCGTAGTATGAAAAGTTTATTCTTGTATGTTTATTCATAATTAGTTTGATAATTTGATAATTATTAATAATTTCATTGAAAACGCAGTCATTGTTAAAAGTTTTTTTTGTCTACAAAACTGCCTTAAAATAAATACATTAACATAAAAAACACATACATCAAATTACATTTAGTTAAAAAATACATACTTTTTATATTAAAAAGTAATAATATACTACTAAAATCTATTATATATAATAAACTTTACAAAACTTCATTAATTAAAAAAATATATATTCAAAACTTCTATTTTTGTAAACAGTTAATAGTTTAAAACATTTATGGCTCTGCAGATGTGAATGAGCAATAGTATTAAAATAATAAACTAAATTAAAATAATCATTAAATTAAATTAAAATAATAAAAATAATCATTTGATAACATATTTTTATAACAATTAACGCTAGAAGTTTCAACAACAACTTAAATTATACAATCTTTAAGACAGAACACTCTAGAATGTTATTTCACATAGTCAGCGTATTTTTTAAACCAATAGAATTTGTTTGTTCGTAGAATTGGTACCCACTTCCTGACAAAAGCCTGTGGAACCATTTTTGTTGCTCTTTTTTAAACCTTTTCCAAATAATATATACCCTGTTGTTGGTGAGGATTCAAAACCAAGATAGAATTATCTAAATGTGGTCTAACAATTGACTTATATAATACTTTCATGGTGCAAACATCTAAGTTTCTAAAAGCTCTATTAATCATCCCCAAAGTTCTGTTTGCATCATTTGCTACTTTTATCACTTGATCCTGCCATTTTAGCATATTCGTTATAAGAATACCCAGATCTCTTTCCCAGATTTTTTTATCAGTTTCTTAAAGTTCTGTATGTTCATTATTATTAGTCACATTTTTGATAAAATACTTTAATTTTTTTTTCCAAAGTGAATAACTTTACTTTTTTTCATTTAAACGCATTCACCATCGTGCTCATCACATCTGCCCATTGTTGCAGAGATAAAATATCATTTTAAAGCTTTGATCTCTTTGAATTATTGTTAATTGATGCAATTAATTTATTACCACTATCATATAGTTGTAATGGAAATTTATAATTATATATATATATATATTTATAATTGTATTTTGTAATGTGTTTTGTAATATATACAACAAATAAAATTTAAACAGAACCTTGTGGAACTACTTAAAACTTCTCTCCACTCCAATGTATACTGACCTAAAACCATCCTTTGTATTCTATTAGATAAGAAACTGTTAAGTCATTTCATTAATTTATTTGAAAAGTCATAATTTTGTGCTTAATTTTTGCATTAATTTTGATAGCAATACCTCATCTAAGGCTTTTGCTAATTCAACATCTACTGAAGTCTTATATACATCAAGTCATATTTATAATAATATTAATAGTTCTTTAAAAGTTATCTCAAATAAGCATAATATATAAATATAAACATAAAACACCGGGTTAACAAAGTGCCTAGTAATTTATTCTATTAATAGATTTTTTCAAATATTTATAATAAAACAGAAATATTTCAACTCCTAACTGTTGAAACCATTTTTCAATATGAGATGTTAGAAGTCATTATACTGCAAAGATTAAATAATTTTTAACTTGATTTTGAGTTAGTTGATTTAGACAGGTTCTCAATTGTTTTGATGTTTTAGGTTTGTATTTAATATAAATAGTTATAATAACATTATAATAGTTATAAATGTATTTATATTATTATATACTACATTTTTGTTTGGTAAAAAACTTTTTTTTGTTATGTTTAGAGTTAGTCAGGTATTGATGTATATAGAAGTAATTTAGGAATACTTTTTTAAATAGAAAAGTTCCTTTTATGTCTGCAGAAATTTGTACTGGTGTAACAGTACACAAATCCCTTGGGCATTCTGAGGACTTCTTTTCCTATTTTATGTAAGCATCACATTCAATCACAGTTTACACTATTTTATTGACAAGGGAGCATGTTTTATACAATTTTATCCCATGTTTCATATAATTCCCTTTACTTTTTATAATTCAAAAAACTTATGATGAAATTATATACATAATTAAGTACTTGAGTTTGGGATCAAATTTGAACCCAAACTGGTATACCGGTGTCAAAATTGGCCTGGATACGTCAATGTCTAGTCAAGTCATCATGCTAAAGGTAAAATTTTATCAAATTCAATAAAAGTAGGGTGTAAAGATAAGCCTTTGGCAATAACAAATGACAATAATAATGACAATAATAACCCATACAAGTTTTAAATAAATCTGCATAATACACAAAAAGAAAGAAATTTAGTGTGCTAGGCTTTGCTTATTTCTTTTGAAAAGTACTTCTTTGGGTAAGCAAGATGTTTTGTGAAGTTTGTCTATTTGTTGTATATTGTTTGCATATCGAAAGTCTAATTTTTATGATTTTGGCTCAGTCATTGTTTTATAATAATGTATCATAGAGGTCACATAGGTTACAGTTATTATATTTTTATGAAAAAAAGTTTAAATACCAGAATAGATTATTTTTTAATAATTGTATATTACTTGTTTTCAGTTTCTAATTGTTTTTTATTTTTACATAGGGGGAAGTTGAACATATGGCAAATGAAGTATGTATCTTGGTTTATGTTTAAAATTTAATTTTTGTAAATTGTGCATAAGTTTAAAATTTACATTGTTTTTTAATTAATTTTAGTTTAAATTTACATTGGTTTACTTGATTTACAATTGTTTTATTTGAAATTAAAGAATATGTTATGGTGACTATTGACCAAGCATTGATATATTTATGGCCATAGTTTGTTGCCATAGTTTTAACTTGGCAACAAATTATTAAGTTAAAATAATGCAAAGTATTACTTGTTACTTGTATTACTAAAGTATTACTTGTTTGAAGTCATAGTCTTTATGAAATAAAACAATAAATAACTAACAATAAAGTTAAAAAATAAATCAAATCTAGTTTACTAAGGATTAGTGTCCTTAAAGACTAATGTTAGTGAGTGCTCCCCTAAATTCATCACCATTATCATTGTCATCATCATCATCATTATCATTATTATAAACACTGTTTTAAATAAGTTGACTACATTATTTGCTGGAATAATTTAACTTCTAAAATACCACATGGTTTGATTTTAAGCGTCATGTTTGAAAAAACAAACTGTTTTAATCTTTTATTAGCACAAATGTGTAGCAGATCAAACAAAAATGCTACTTTAGGTGGTTAAAAGTATGTGATTAACCTTATAGGTGGTAAAAAGTATGCGGTTAACCCTTTCATCTTTAGTGACTAATTAAACTGTAATTGCTGCCAATATTTTAAAAAAAAAACAACTAAAAAAAGTCATAAAAACTATACGATAGAAGATAGTGTTACAAAAAAAGTCTTACAAAAAAAGTTTTAAAATATTTAATAAAAATAAAGTGACAATTTTAATAATTATGTTTAAAATGGTGATCTAACTTTCTTTACTCTTTCTATTTTGTTACAAAAGTAATTTTTTTTTTATCACTGTTAGTAATGTTGCTTGGCATACTTGTATTTTTATTGAAAAAAATAATTTTTTTCTTCTAGAATGCAGATGATGTTTCAACACCTCTTGCCCAGTCTCTGGTCGCTGCTGTGTGCGTAAGTTTTATTTATGTTTTAAATTAACAGCTATTTTGATTGTGAAGTCAAAATATTTTTAAAAATAAAAAAAAAAGTTTTTTAATTTATTAAAACAAAAAATTTAAAAATTTGTAGTTTTAATAAATATATATAAATGAAATTAAATTAATATGATTAAATTAATTTTATAGTTAAAATATACATTTTGATAAATCATTATTAACAAAAAAAAGTAAAGGTTGTTTTTTGAAATAATGCAGTAAAGAAAATAAAATAAAGATAAATAATGAAATAAACCAAATTTTGAAGTTTAACTTTATATCAACTAATGATTTTTTTTTTTTTTTTTGCAAAATTAAAAACAATAATAAGGTTATGCATAAGAATAATAGGTTATGTGTAAGAAAATTGATTTTTATGCTATTATGCTTATGAATCTGCTCATTTAAAAATAATTTGTTAGAACATGCAATTTTGTGCTAATAAGTATTTAATCAGGCATTTAATAAATATATTTATTTTATTAGGATCTACTATTTTGTCCAGATTTTACAGTTTATGCGAAAAAAACTGGTCCAGTAAGTTTTTTCTTTTTATTTATAATAATTATTATATATAATAGTAGTAATCCACTGTTTTAACAATCAATGCCAAGACTTATTAACAAGTAATCACTGCTTTGATTAGTAATTCGCTGTTTTAACAAGCAATGCCAAGCCAAGCCTTTTTAACAAGTAATCACTGTTTTGATTAGTAATTCACTGTTTTAAAAAGCAATGCCAAGCCAAAGCTTTAAACAAGTAATTCCCGGTTTTTATTAGTTATTCACTGTTTTAATGATTAATGCCAAGCCAGGGATAATGTGTTTATAAACTTTAGTTCTTCACTTTATTATGATTTATAATGTTGGTATTATAATTTCTTCGTTTTACTTAAACCAAACCCATAGTGGGTTTGTGTATTGAATACCTTATTTTTAATAGGCAATTTTATCCCATGTTTCTTTTTAAATTTTTTTCCCCCCGCAAAATGAAGGCATTCTATGTCATTCTTAATAAAGAAATTGAACTGACATGTTTTTAAATGACATAAATCTGTTTTGTGTTAAAACACAAAACAGGTTTATGTCTGTTTTCTTTGAAATATATATTTTAAAATAAATACTTTATATTTTAATGTACAATTAAATATTGAAATAAGTAAATAAATTTAATAATTAAATAAATAAAAATTAAAATAAGTAAATAAATATTGAAATAAGTAAAAAAATTGAAATAATTAAATAAATTTAAATTTAAATATAGTTTTACTGTTGGGTTATACTAATATTTACAGTTATACATAAAGTTTTTCACATATAACTATTAGGGTTATGACTTTTTTTCAACCCCATGCTCCTGTACTGTAGTTTGATAAACTTTTGCCTAAAAAGCACAAAATGAAATACTATTTACATATTTTTTTTCACCCCGTCATTGAAAAATCAATTTTGACATAAGTATGACTATGTATTCAAATGTATTTAGAATGTCATAGTCATGTAATACAATAAATTTTCAATTCAACAATGACTCAGGCCGTTAACCTTGCTCTTGCTCTTGCTTGTTGCATAGAAGGAATAGAAGGTGCAATTTGTTTTTATTTTTGCTCTGCGCATTGATTACTTCTGGTGATCTGTAGTATAGATGGCTCTCGCTTCCAGTGATTTTTTAAAGAGCCTAAAGCCTTTTTGTATGGATTCAGTACTTCAGCCAAGTTATTAAAGTTGTTTTCGTTGTACAGTTGGTCTGTAAACCAATGGCCTGCCCAGCCATACAATATAAATCGATTCGCTCTCTGCAGAACTGTCCTTGTTGAAGGAATTAAAATGAAGGCGAGATGAAATAAAAATTTCATATCATCTCTCCAGCCTGATGTTTCGAGAATTACTTCTATTCTGTTATTAAACTGTGTTTTCAGTTGTTTGTACTCCTTCAACAGTTGAGATACAAATGGATATTCGATGCTCGGTGATTGTGTTCTACTTCCAAGTTCTTCATTCATCACCAAATGGAGGATTCTATCTAATACATGGTGTTGACAACTAATAAACTGAGGTTTGTTGATGTGTTTCTCTGTGAACATTCATTTCAATATTACAACAACACTATTTTTTTTTTTCCAGTGTTAACGCTGGTGGTATCTGCAACAATCATCTGTATTGAATTCCATAGGTGAAATTCATCAAGGACTTTAGAAATTCCTTGAGCAATAGTTTTTCCCCTGCCATCTACCAAGCCCAGGGCATCCAATTTGATTTCTCTTCATTCATTTTAAGGACGACCACTTGATAATCGATTTCATTGATGTGCTTGCCATCAAAGTGTAAGGACCATCTTTCCATATGCAACTTTTCAATCATTTCTTTTTTCAGCTTGACTGCCTCTTTGATTGTTGACTTGTAAATAGCTGATTGACAGGGAGTTGGGATGGCAATGCTTTCACAAGCCAATTGCTTGCTATGTTAGCAGATTTGTTTGTTAATACTCTTGAGTAAGTCACCAAATTGACTGCAATTTTGCTTTTATGATGTTTTTTGCTTGGTGTAGGAGTAGTCTCATCGTCTTCAACTTTTTCATATTCACTGTCGTCAGCCTCAGTTAGAATCACTAAAACCAGGGTAGTAAGATCATGAGTTGAATTAGTTAGAAAGTTTTTGTCTTTTAGAGGGATGGATTGTTTCTTTACTGGCCGCTTGGCCTGTAGAGTATCCCACTGTTCTTATGCTTTCCACTTGGAGATTGTACAATCGCTTGTCCTCGCTATTTGCTCCTATCTTTCTTTGATTTTTGGTCCAAGGAAATGGTAGCGTCCAATAATTTGCTTTTGGAGAGACATTCTGCACTTTTCTTGGATAAGCAGTTATATATACACAGTCTAAATTGTTCTAGAATATTCTAAATTGTTCCAGAATGTTTTAAATTGTTCTAGAATATTCTAAGTTATTTTAAAATATTCTTAATTGTTCCAGAATGTTCTAAATTGTTCCAGAATGTTCTGAATTGTTCTAGAATATTCTAAATTGTTTTAGAATATTCTTAATTGTTCCAGAATGTTTTAAATTGTTCCAGAATATTCTTATTTGTTCCGGAATGTTCTAAATTGTTCCAGAATGTTCTAAAGTCGTCCAAAATATTCTGGAATTTTCTAAAATCTTCTAAAGTCCTTAACACTTCTAATCTATACAAGTTTTAAATGATTTTTAGCGAAGCCACACGTATTAGTAGTAGCAGTAACAAGATTAAATAAATGATTCGTAATTTTAATTGCAAGGTGACCTTTTTTTACAATCTAGAGGAATTGAACATGTTTTCAATGTTTTCTAACAAAAGTTTATCGATTTATGACACAGGAAATTATTTTTTTTCAATATATATATATATTTAAAAAAAAAATAACTATGCTGTATTAGTAATGATAAATAAACAAAATATGATAAATACTTTGTTTTATTTTATGTGTGGTATATTAAACTCTTCTCATTTCTACTTTTTAGTTATAGATACATATCTAAAAAAAATAATTACATTTAAGTATGAATAAATATATTTTTAAATATATAATATATTTAATATAATGTTTTGATTCTTTTTTTAAAGGACAATCCAGAAGATCTTGCAAGTATTGATAGTTGTGCATATATTTGGTTAGTTACTGTTAGAACTGTTTTTGTTTTATCATTTTTTTCTATATTTTCAATTTTATTATTGAAAGATTATTTTTATAATTAAAATTTATCTATAAAAGAAAAGGTATTCCTTTTATATTGCAGGGAGGCTGGGGTTGGTTTTGCTGCATCTCCACCGCATATTGCATTGCATGACCTACATCGAACAGAACTTTTAAAGTTGTTGCTTACGTGTTTTTCTGAAGCAATGTATTTATCACCATCAGGTATATTGTCTTTAATTAAATATAAATTTAACTAATTTTTTATAATAAATTTTTACAAATAATGAAAAGAAGTAGTATAAAATAAGAATAATAATAACAAAATAAATGATATAATAACGAAGCAAGGTTAACGAATACCAAGTAATTTTTGAAATAGTTATTACTGGTTCTTATTTTGTTTTACTTATAAAAGTGTTTTACTTATAAAAATGCAATGACATCTTGATTATATGTTTAAACAAAATAAAATTTAAATTTTATATTATTTTATATAATTTTATATAATTTTATTATATAGAGGCTCCTATAGTAGAGAAAATTCCTAAAGAATAGCTTCAGTTAATTTTGTAGAAACTCCTATAATTTTATTTTGTAGAAGCACCTACAGCAGAGAACAAGTGGCTACAATATTTTGCCTCTTCAGAAAACAGGTTTGTTCATAAAATTTTATTCAGTGCTTGTTTTGATCATATAATCTCATTGAATCTGTTTCAAAACATTTATTGTCTAGACATGCTCTTCCTCTATTTACTTCGCTAATTAATGTGGTTTGTGCTTATGACCCAATCGGATATGGTGTGCCGTAAGTTTTTGAATAATTAATTTTAATTTATTTTCTTTGGGTCCAAAAGAATCTGATTATTACAAAACTTTAATAGTTTACTATTTTTTTAAATATTAAATAATGAAATATTAACATTGATAACATAAAACTATTCTAGAAATAGTTTTTCCATTATAAGAATACTTTATGTCTAGATTTAAGGCCAAGAATTTATAAATTTAAGTCCTATTTGGGTTAAGCTATACAGTGCAGTACAATAAACAAAATAACAACTGCCTCATATCATCTATTGCAATCAGTTGTGTAGCTCCATCTGACATTAGAATTCTTACACTAAAAGGGGATCAGTCAGTGGCTCAGTGACAATTCTTTCTAGCGTGAACAGCACTACAATTGATTGCAGTTACTGTGGTAACCAAGTGCCTGACATCTCATTTTATCATAAATAGTTGAAACTTATTCTTGAAACCCCAAAACCATTAACAACTCAATTTGTCACTTTTGTGTCTAATACACTTTAACATGACCTGATTTAAGTTATTTAAAAACTGTAAAATTGTAAAACTTCTTAATTAGATTTTAGATTTTTTTAATTACAACTTTAATTTCTTAATTTTTACTTTAATATATAATTTATTCCTAAGTTTTAATTTTATAATCATTATAAAAAATGTTTTATTTGACATAACCTAAAAACTGTCAAATGGGTTGACCACTAAATTATTTATTTTCATTAAAAACTAAATTATTTATTTTCATTAAAATATTGCACAATTTTTATAATCATAACAATAAGAACAAAAAAAACCTTGTAAACAACTAAAATCTGTTACTTGATTTTTTTTCGATCACCGTAATATATATATATATATATATATATATATATATATATATATATATATATATATATATATATATATATATCTGTGTGTGTGTGTGTGTGTGTGTGTGTGTGTGTGTGTGTGTGTGTGTGTGTGTGTGTGTGTGTGTGTGTGTGTGTGTGTGTGTGTGTTATGTGAATAAAGGTTTGAGCAAAGTCGCTCAAATTTTTATTCACGTAAAGCTGAGCAATTTACTCCTAAAATGCTAAGTAATTGCTCAGCTTTAAGTCAATAAAAATTTAAGCAAATTCGTTAAAATTTTAGTTCAAGCTGATCATTTACTCCAAAAACACTGAGTAAAAACAATTACTTTTATTTATTCGCCCAGCCTTTTATGTTGTTTTTTTTGTGCTTTTTTTAATCAAGTCAGTCTAGCAGCCTAATAATTATGACTCATTCACTAATAACTCATTCTAACTATCATCAACTTTAAAATCCACAGAAAGTTGACCATAACTATTATACAAATAAAACCAACATTTATTGCTTCTTGATCTAGTGTACTATTAAAAATTTAAGTATAATTAATTTTTTCATTCAGATGGTTTTAAAGTTGATGTGTTCATTCAATTTTTTGGTTCAAATTGTTTTGCAATAAAATTAAGTGATAAAAAAAATTTGGTTTAATAGTTAAATTATAATTCCATAAGTTTGAGTGTATGCTTAAATTTCTGAACAGAAGCAGAATTTTTTTTTTAATTTAAATCTTATAATTTAATGGTTAATGGTTAATGTTAATGTTAATGATAACTGGTTAATGTTTGCAATAGAATGTTTCTACTTTAAAAACTATTTTTAAGAAATAAAAAATAATGAGGCCTTTACAAAAATTATTCAACTATTCAAAATGTTTATGATTTTAATAAAACTTTCTTCCTCACACTATTTTCTAAATTTAACATTGTTGCTATAGCTAGATCTATATTTGACTTGATAGCTGCTGGCTATTATTGACATTGCAGCAATTAAGTTTAATTATAAACTTAATTGCTGCAACGTCAATAATAGTATATAATCAATAATAATAGTCAATAATAAATAACCGACAATAATTATATTGTCGGCAAGCATTAAAATTTAAAATTTTTCAATTTTTTTTTTAATTTCAAATTTCAAATTCAAGATTATTTGATTAAGAGAATTTTAGAAGACTAAAATTTTCTTTTAAAAATTTCTTTTTCAAAAAAATCCCAAAAACATCTTTTTATTTCTTTTATTTATTATATTTTATTTATAGATTATTAAATGTTTAATCTTATCACTTATATCACAATAAAATGAATATATCACAATAAAATAAAAATATAAAAAAAAAATTAGTGTTTTTAATAATCTATTCGAAATTTCTTGTTTAAATAATTTTTAGTTAGAAGATTATGTGTTAACAACATATTAGGATGTAAATAGAAACAAAAGTCTTTGAGTATATTAAGTAAATTTAATAGTTGAGTATTTTTACTGCAAAACTGGTTGTTTTGATTTAGTTTACAGGTAAATTTACAGCAATGTACTTTATTCATTAAATCAAACTAAAGTTAACTTTCAGTAGAAGTTTTGGCTTCCATGCAGAGGTTTAAAGTAGCTATAGTTCAACAGCGTTTTATGTTGAATAAAAAACTTCTGCGTAAGAGAGCAATTGATCATACTTCTATTTAAAAGTTAAATTTAGCGTGACATACTTTATTGCCCATAATTAGACAAAAACACTCAATACTTTTAAGAATGGCCAAAAAAATTTAGAAAAGTTAAAAAAAGAAAAACAAAAATAAAACAAAAAAAACAAGTAGCAAAAATTAAAAAAAAAAAAAACTAATTAATTAGTAATTGCGAAAGTGTGAAAAGCAATCATAATTTGCAATCGCAATACACCTAATTTGAGTCCTGCTCAACATACCAAGAAATAAAACACGCTCCTATACTTCTCAACCATGACAATGGTGTTAAAGTATCTACAAACAGTTGGAGAACTCTGTTTAAAAAAAATATTAAAAAAAGCGGAATTAAATAATATTTGCTAATTTTATATTTACGTTGTTATGTATCATTTATGACTTCTTTTTAATGTCTGATGTTTTTATGTAATAATAATAGCAGCTTTTTTGTGTTATAATTTACATGACGATCTGTGCAAAAACACGTCAAAATATTACAAAGAAAAGCAGCTGTTGTTTTATGCTTTATTTTTAAATATATATACATACATATATATATATATATATATATATATATATATATATATATATATATATATATATATATATATATATATATATATATATATATATATATATATATATATATATATATTTTCCAGATATAATTATGTGATGTTTTCAGATACTCGCGAGCCAATGATAGAAGTTTCATTACAGCTTCTTATAGTGGTTTTGGATTATGATATGGAGCATCAGCAAATCATGGACCATGTTAATAATCCAGATCAAGTCTATGAGGTTTGTGTTTATACATACAATTAATAAAACTTACTTGTGGAGTTTGTTTTGCATGCAATGTCACTGATGACTTTATACTGAAATAACCATAGATTTGCTTTAGTGTATACAATAACTAATGACAATTTTGATGATGATGGTTATAATAATGATGATGATGATGATGATGATGATGATGATGATGATGATGATGATGATGATGATGATGATGATGATGATGATGATGATGATGATGATGATGATGATGATGATGATGATGATGATGATGATGATGATGATGATGATGATGATGATGATGATGATGATGATGATGATGATGATGATGATGATGATGATGATGATGCATTCAAAATTCATACTATACTTAAATAAAATTAATACATGTCTTTTTTATAGGGGCATGGTCCCGAAAATCTGTTTTGTAACTATTTGACTCGAATACACAGAGAAGAGGTAAAAAAAAAATACAATAATCCAGAATTATTCTTAGACAGTAAAAAAGAAAAAAAATTTTAATAAACAAAATTTTTCTTTAGGATTTTAATTTCATTTTGAGAGGAATTACTGGTTTACTTCAAAATCCCTTAATACAGGTTTTTTTGTTTAGTAACATAGCAGCTTAGTTTTGTGCAGTGACCTTTTTTTCTCCATTATCTTTTGTGTGATGCTTTTGTTGTTTAGTTAGAGCATATTACTTAGCTTTACTATGTGCATAAAAACATTGTATATAGAATATAATATAATAGTATACAAATTTGTATCTAATGTTTAATGTTTAAAAAAGTTAAGTGTAAAGTTTGTAAAGTGTCAAAGAAGATCAATGAATTATTGTTTTTGTGATTTAAGACTTACTTACCTAACTCATGCAAAAGAATCAATTTTCATCAAGAGCTTTTTGTATTATTTTGGAAACTTTGCGATCTAAACAAGGTAAAAATTATTTTTGATTCATAAGTTTTTTCTTTCTTTTGGATCTTGTTTAATTATTATCTTGTTTTATGATAAAATCAAGCTTTTTCTTGACCAATCTTTCCTCTTTCAAGAATGATACATCAGGGATGATATTTAAGATGATAAAAATTACTTTTACTAGTTACTGTATCTCAGAACACATTTTAAATATTGTTTTTCTTATTATACAAAAAAAATTAAATAGATTTATAACACAATAATTTCACTATACAATTTAAAATCATTCACCAGGGTTTTTGTATAAAAGAAGAATATCTTAAAGTTTCCAATAAGAGTGGTTGATAAAATATGCATGTAAAATATTCATTTTTTATATATAAAAATCTAGCATATTTTACATATAAACTTACCGAATTATATGAATTTTTATGCCATATGGTTAGGCTTTGTTTCAACACCAATTACAAAAAGCAGAGCTAATTATGATTACAGATTGTTTAACAATTTTAGGAACATTTGAGTGATCATAACACAAATGTTTTTCATTACAAATTTATAGGGTAAGTTTGTGTATCTAGGGCCTCCTTGTAACTAGGGCCATCCCACTTTATTTGAATACTACAAAGCTCTAAGTAATGCTTCTCAGTCAGGTGATTAGTCTTATATATTATATATATATATATATATATATATATATATATATATATATATATATATATATATATATATATATATATATATATATATATATATATATATGTATATATATATATATATATATATATATATATATATATATATATATATATATATATATATATATATAATAACTATAAATACTTATTATTTAATCCTATTTTGAATCTCAGAGAGTGTTACTATGGCAAGTTATAATTGATAAACACTTTTTGATAGTCTAAAGTAAATTTTTACTGCTGGTATCTTAGATTGTTTTACAATCTTAGAGAAAACACTTTTCTATAAGTTTTTTTATATTATATTGTATGTTATTTAAGTACTAAATGTGAGGTTCAATAAGTCTATTCTCTCTATCCAGATTTGTTAGTAGACATTTTTCATGCGGCTATCAAGACATGTACCTAGGGTCATACAATTTGCTTGTACATAGGGCCATATTTGTGTAAAGAGTATTGTTGATAAAAAGGTAAATTGTTGAATTTTAATAGGCACAGAGTTTTTTTTTCCTCACAGTTGTTTTGGGATTATCATTTTACGCAGTGATTACCATTTATTCATTTTATAAACCTATTTTTCAATTTTGCTTAAAACTATTTTTTTATTCAATTTTTAGTCAATTTTGTTATTCATTTAAGAGTTGCAATCAAGTAACACTAGATAAGTTTGTTGAAAATAATCTAAGATTAAATAAATTTTTAATCAAATTTATGTGTCTATATTTGTTTATCAATTTATTGTGAAGTTAAACCTAATTTTCAGAGAGCAGCCCTAAGAACAATTGCTAATGGCCCTAGGTTCAATTAAAAAAAAAGCTTATTGCACCTAGGGCCACTAATTTTAAACACTTCCAGATGACAGGCTTTTATAGCTTAAGTCAGTATACTGATATTAATACAAAGATGTAATCATATCAGTTTCATCATTTTTAGACAAGTCTGGGGCCTCGATTTTGGGCATTAAAAAAATCCGGTCCTAGGTACACAAACTTCCCCTATAAATATTTTAGTTTTTGGATTTATTTTTTACTAGTTTTTAAAAAAAACTCTTGTAATTATTTAAGTTGTATATTACAAGGAGTGCTAGCTTCTGTAGCTCATTTTATTGTTTATTTTTTTTTTTAGAAATTAAAAAAAAGTAAAAAACTCATTAAAAAATGCAGTTGTGAGTTTACATATTTTTCAACCAAGCTGAAAATTTAGAATTTTTAGTCATGTCGTACTTGTATTAAAAACTATTTTATATTTAAATTGATTTTATTGATATTTTTTGAAAATCTAAATGTGAGTTGCCAAATAAAAATAAATAAAAAGGTGGTCTAGAAACTAATGGAAACTAATGGGGTGGTCCTAAAGCTCTAAATTCTTGATTTTTGTGAAATATTTTCAAGTTGTTCTACTTTTTTTTCTTTTTTTTTTTTCTTACTATTTTAATTTTTTCATTTAGAAATTTTTATTTTACGTGCTGAAAAGTAGTGATGTTCTAAATATACTCGTTCCAATCCTCTATCATTTGAACGACTCACGTGGAGATCCATGTAATTTTTATTTTTGTGATCATATATTTTCTTACTACTTTTTGTTTTATATATATATATATATATATATATATATATATATATATATATATATATATATATATGTATATTAATATTATTAAAAGATTTTTTATTATATATTTTATAAATTATAAATTCTTATAAATTTTTTTGTAATAAGATTAGGAATTTTAATAGATGCCAAAAAATTATATTGCTGTAGATGTCGGGCATTTGTATTCAAGTAAATGACCAAATTATTTTCACTTAAAGTCTCAGTATATTTAAAATTATTATATAAGTCTAGTTCTTTGCTTTTTATTAATCATTAAACAAAGGAAAGATATATGCGCATGCATTTAACCAAGTCACAGGCTTTATTAAGAATAAATAACCTTTAAAATAAAGTTTTAACATTTTTCATTTGCTTGGATATTTAGCATTTGCTATAAGAAAAAAAACTGTCCTTATAAACTTCAAATTGCCCCACATCAGAAAAAATATATGAAAGATACTTTTCTAATGGCAAAGGAAGAGCAGAAACAAAAATGGTGTGAGGAAAAAAAAATGACACTAAATTTTTACTTTTTACTATGCTAACTAATTGTCTTTAGCGTTGTCATGTGACATGAAGTTTTCAAACATTATTTGTGGTTTGCAGTCTCACTCAAGTGCTCACCCTTGTATCTGATGTGACATTCAGTCAAAGAGTCTTCATCAGAGTGGTAAGCTCCAAATATTTGGCTCCATTCAAACTGATTATACAGGCTTCCAGGCAGTAGGTGCCCAAACAAAAAAAGCCAGGGACTTTCAGAATGTTGTGCATGAGCCAGTTATCAAGTTATCTGAGCAGATACTTATCTTGGACTTCATTCCACCTATGTAACTTCACTTGCTTCTTAGTGTTGTTAACCATATCTTCATGAGATGTGTCTGGAGTGGAAAAATGCACCAGAGTGTCCAATAATAACAAACATTCAACAATAACAATATAAATAATAATTAATGTAGAAAGCTTTTACGAAATGTTGACTTACTCCAACGACTTGCGGAAAAGCATGCTTGCTTTTTAGCATTTCTATTCATTAACACATTCAGAAAGTTTGATGTAGTTGTTCATGCTTCCTTTGGAAATGTTCTTTAAAACAACTATTGCATACTCATTGAAGAATTTAAGGATTCCTACCTCAAGCGTTTTTCATGTGAAAGTTTATTGATGTAGAGAATACTGAATTATAACATATGATATGTAAGAAATTACTCTTCAACATTAATTTTCAAGAACTATATTTAATAAGAGTAATCCTTTTTTTTTTAAGTTACTTGATCTGTTAAGCTAGAATCTGATTTTTTTTTATTCTCTGATGAAATTGAATGCGTTTCATTTTGCTGAATGAAATTGAATGCGTCTCATTTTGATTTATGGGGCTTCAAAGTGAGGCAACTAGAGGAATTGTTTTTTATTTTTTTAAAGAAATTTTTCTTAATTCTTCTAGTCTATGATAATTTTTGTGCCTGTAAATGAAATTTTTCAAAAATAAAGTCATAAGGATACAAAAATAAGGGCAACCAAGTTTTTCAGTTCTGATTACAATAAAATTTACTGTATTGAGACTTTTTAAAAAAGGTATTTTTTTATTATTATTATTATTCTGATTAACTTAAGGCTGCGAGCAACCACTGTTAAGTTGGGAGTTACTAGAAAAAAGAATAGAATTATAGAGCAAGGAAACGGTTGACAGAAGACTTGAAAAGTTGAAGGTTGTATGAGTCAGGAAAACATGAAAATAAGAGAGAGTTTCAAAAAGTTGAAGTGCAGAGAAAAAACTAGATAAAAGTTTTTAGGGCATGCAGTGACAGATACAGTAAACAAATGAGACTTCGCTGAATGACAAGTTGAAGCAAATAAGTTTTAGTTAATGGAACTAAAGATGATAGGTCCTTAGAGTAGCGCCCATGATAGTATTTGTAGAAAAGAGAAAGAGATGCAATTTTACAATGATAGGAAAAGAGGCTCAAACTTAGCCGATAGAGCGGGTCTAACTATGTTTACAATGCGTTTTTGGACCTTGTCTAAAAGAGAGAGAGCATCGTTAGAAGAACCAGTTCATATATGACAACAGTATTCCATGCAGGGACAAATAAGAGATTTGTAGGGGTAGAGAAGGGAATCAGGAGTAAGAAAATGGCAAGCACGATAAAGAGAAGCAACCTTACTATTACTTAAAATCATTTTGAATGACTTTTTGGCGTAACTTTTGCAAAATAAATCAATATTAAAAAATTCAAAATTCTCAATACATTAAAACTTTACTGCAATACTAATTGTCCAATTGGTAATTTGATAAAAACATTTGATCGCCTTTTTGGAAGAAGTTTGGAAACTTTTACTTACTTAATCAATTTAAACTAGAAGTAAGTTCTGATGAAGTAGACTAAATTAAATCTAAATCAAACAACTAAAATATATTTAAGTATTTGTAGGTTACAAACTCTTGTTAGTCAAATCAAATGAAATATATTGAATAATTTTTGTACTTTATTACAGGGAAATGCCCAACTTTCCAAAAACTCATGGAGTCTGCAGAAGAGCTGTCTGCTTTCTGTGCATGAAAAAATGTCAGACAAGTTACAGATTTCATGAAGGAGAGAATCAAGGTCCTGCTTAAACAAGAGATTGACTTCACTGATCCAAAGGTTCCATCAGTGCACAGTGGTCCAGGACCTTGCCATAAATACAAAAAAAAATATTTATTTTATAATAAAAACAATTAAAAAATAAAATTATATATTTTTTGTGAAAACCAGATTTAAACTTTTAAGGTCTGTAATTTAAAAAAAAATTTATCTATGGAGGGTTTAAAGTTTAAAAATTGAAGAAAATTTTTTTTGGGCAAAAATCAGTCTACCATCTTTTATACATGCTCCCTCCATGTCACAGATATACAAATTTTTTTTTAGATATTCTTATAAAATAAGAAAAATCAACATGAATTTTGCTTCTTTATTAATTAAACTTTCATATTTATTTTCAAAAAATTATGAATTTTTTGAAAATAAATTTTTGGTCAACCAGGAAAATTTTCGCCCAGGTTTGCCCACTTTGAAATATTTTGCGTTTGAAAAAATGTTGTTTATAGAAAATTTTTGAAAAAGTTTTAGCTGCTTTTGTTTGTATTTGCACCTATAGGGTCAGTCCAGTCTTGGCCAGGAAGGCGTGCGATTTCAAGTTTTTATATGACCACATAAACAATATTTTGTTTTGACAATTTAACCACGGTTTTTTAACAAATGCGCTGAAAAAAATTTTTAATTATGTTAAAAATAAATAACTTTGACACATTTATCTTTACTAACATTTTTATATTAGCGAAACACTTTTAAATAAAGTAGCTAATGATTTTCTATAAAGTATCATTGGAAGTTTTATAAATTTTTATTTATATTATTTAATTATATAAGATTTTTTTCCTTTTAAAAAAAGTGAAAATTATACTTAAGTGAAATTTATACTTTAAACAACGATGGTCTCTTTAAAAAACTTTACATAAGAATCATTTTAGTTAATTCACTTGAAAAAAATGATTTTGTAGAGAAGAAAATAAAGACAAACTTTTTTGAAAGCTATTTGAATTAAATAACTTTCATCTTTACCTGTGTTTTTATATTATTAAAACGTATTTAAATAAAGTAACAAATGACTGCTAATGATTTTTTATAAAAATATTAATGAATAATATATATATATTTTTTTATATTTATATAAGTATGTATTTTTTTGTAATAAACATCTTTAAATAAAAAAAAAAAATTATCAACAAAAAAATTATCAAATAAAAAAATAAACGATTTAATTATTTTTTCTTTTGTTTATGTTATTGGGAAGAGTTGTAAAGTATCTCTTTTTTTTTAACTTTTAAATGTGCACATTTGTTAAACAGTCCTTAGAAGTAAGTTGTTACTTTATTTAAAAAGGGTTTTGCATAATAAAATATTATAAAAGCATTAGTAAAGATAAATGATATTTAAAAAAAAAATTATTTATTTTAAATATAATTTAGATAATCTTATCATTATAGCTTATTATTTATTTTAGTTACGTTATAGTTTTTTTATTTTAGTTTTGATTAAGTTATTTTTATTTTATTTTTTGTTATTTTTTTACAAAGATTTATTTGCTTCTTTTACGATAAGTTTTTTTTTTAAGTTTCTTCATAATTAAGTTGAGATAATTCTTTCAATTTTAAAATGTATACAAATTTTCAAAACATATTAACAGCCGTAGTCAAGTTTTCAAAATCAAATAGTATTTGCGTGGTCATATTATGGTAAAAAACAAGTAGTATTTGCGTGGTCATGCCTTCCTGGTCAAGCCTGGGGTCAGTCCAAACATGACATACCTAAAGTAAAACGCAGCTCCTTCTCTCACTCTGTTTTTAAAGAGTTTCAACCATAATAATGAATAGCGGAATATTCTGGTATAAAAGCAGACAAAGTGAAGCTTAAACAAAACAATCATAAACAAAATTGAATAAACAAAATAATCAAAACAAATAATATTCAATAGTTATTTAATGGTGAAACTAATTTTAAATATGAGGAACAAATACATTTTTGATTACTGAATTAAAGGAAAATATGAGCATAAATATGAAAGTTTAATTAATAAAGAAGCAAAAACCAAAATTAGTACATTATATATATGTATATTGATTTCTCAATGTTATGAACTACAATCAGATGAGGTTAACCAAAAAATGTATGAAAAAGTAATGGAAAAAGACAGGTAGACAAAAAAGATTTATAAATCGTTACGAAAAATGGTTAAATATGGAATTTACTTTAAATAAACTTCAACAACAAGTTAGGATGAAAAATGTACAACAAGGTGCACCTTCAAAATTATTTGAAGATCTCCTAACAAGGTCTAAGAAAAAAAGACTGTCAGAGATAACTGAATAATTAGGTGTTACCACTAAAAGTTTGTTTCATGCCCTTATTCTAAGTCTCAATAAAGAAGATTTAAAGATAGTAAAGTTTTAAAACATTTGATGGAAAGTAAAACTGATGGATCATGTAATATATCATGCTCTAAAAGCTACTCAACCGAAGAAGCTTTAGCTTTAATATTAGATTGTAGAATGAGTAAGACTGACTATCAAACTATCCATCATGGAGCCTTAGATAAATGTTGCATTTTATACCCTGCCTACAATTTTATTGTAAAAGCTAAAAGTGATTGCGTTCCAGATTCTGGAATTTTCACTTCAAGATACAGTGCTTCTGTGAACCTTCAAAAAATAATGAATCACTGCAAAGGATTTGGAAAGTTATGAACAAATCAAAACTACCTGAGCCTTGCAATACTCTTCTTCTTATAAGCAAGGTCCGATTCGATGGTTTATCTGGACAGTCTGTTTATAAACAGAGAACAGAAGATGATGAGGACAGATTGCCAGTTCCAGTTGAAGAATCTTTGTTTCTTTCGTGTACAGTTCCTGTGCAACTTAAAGTACAGGAAACTAATGTTATTCTTGGTATTGTCCTTGGTGTGCTTCTCTACATTTTTATGCAATCTACCAAGGTGTCATAAATGTGACATTTGCCCTTCAGAGAATTTAGTTAAAAGGCATTCCAAAAATAATTCTGTTAATTAATATGTTCAATGTAAGTTATTACACTATGTGTTCATGCTGCTCTTAAGGGCGGATCCATAGGTTGGCGATCGCATTACAATAATAATTATTGTTGGCCAAGGTATAATGAACATTCACCGAAAATTTTAGCTTTTCAGCTTCAAATTCCCCCAGATTGCACAACATATCAAAGCATCAAGTTCACAAGAAAGTCCTCTGACTGTTCATGCTTCATTTGTCAAGTTGGCAAATCAATGCACAATCATGCTCCTCTGTTGCATTATGTGCACCTAGCAGCAGTCCACAAAGCTCTTCCCAGGCACTAGAAAAGTTGTGCTCTCTTTGCCTAACAATTCTCAAAAAAGGCTTTTCTCACCACTGCACCAAAGGTTCAAAATTTGAAAAAGATGGTGCACTTTTTGCTCAATGACTGCATCTGTCATTGAGCAAAAAGTTGCCTCGCCTAAAGGAACTAAAAGACTGATCAGAGCACAGGGTGGAAGATCAATACTCCTCACTCCTGAACCTTCCTGACAAAATTCAGAAAAGAAACCTATGCTCTCAACAACCGACATGGTCAAAGTTAAATCAACACTAGTCTTTCCAACAACAATATCAGACGACTTGCATCAACTCTCAACAAGTCATTTGGAGCAAGGTTGGTGGAATCAAACTTCAAGGATGAGTTTGCTAGTGTTAGAAAAAAGTTGGAGTCCTTATTCACTACATCAGCTATTTATGATGCTTCAAAAAAAAGACATCGCCACAACCAAGATTGTGCATTGCATCAGTCTGTTTGAGTTTTTTGCCTCAGTGTCTAAAAAAAGGGGCATCATCACCATAATTTTAATTGATGGTGGGGAAACTTGGATGTTTAGCTTGAGTATCATTGACACCAGGAAATTCCACTGTATATCAAAAGATGACAACCCTCACTGGTTTTACATGTCTAGATTCTGGTTTTAAGTAGCAATTAATTGTGGCCACAGACAAAAACCTTCCAGAAAACTATGAGAACCTCAAATTAATCTTTGCTCTTTTGGGGATTGTTAGCACACTATTCTTCATTGCGTGCGACATAAAAGTTGCTAACATCCTTTGTGGAATCCAATATCACTCCAGTTTACACCCTTGCTGCTGGTGTGATATCACCTCAGACAATTTGCAGTCAAAAGGAAAATTAAGAACAACCGAATCAATAAGAACTTTATTCCAGCTCCCAGCTCAACAGTTTATATTAAAAAGGAATCACATTGTACACAAAGAAGTACTTGATGTGATTCATGATCCTTCTCATCCGAACGGAAGGATAAGTTCCAAAACTGTCTTGGAACTTATTCCTCTGATAGAACTCCACCTTGTGCATGGTGTGGTGAATGATCTTTACAAGGGTCTTCAGAGAATCTGGAAAGAAGCCAGTGAATGGCCTTCAAAGTTGCATTTGAACATTCAACCCAACCACAGTGGAAAGTTCACGGTCTCAACAATACAATTCTTTTGATTGAGCACATGACCAAACATCAAGTTACTTCAACCATGAATTTAGGCTTTCAAACAATTTCGAAGTCTTGTTCATTTTTGCTTTGGAAACAATCTGTCCCCAGATTTTAAGGTTCACATCAATGCATTTCAAGAATGCTACATAACTCTGCCAGTCACATTGACACCAAAAGTTGGCATTGTGTTCCATCACATCAAAGAGTTCATCAAAATTTACAACACTATGCATTTTAGTTACCAATCATCTGAGGCAAGATGCTAAAGAGGTTTGGATAACTCTAACTATGGAAAGCAGTTGTTCATGATGCTTTTATTACTATGACTTAAATTTTTATTGTCTACAAGTAAACCTGTTACTTAAAAAAGAAATAAATAAAGCAGTAGGCAACCCAAGTTTTCATTTTCCCTTATTTTTGTATCCTTATGACTTTATTAGAAAAAAATTAAAATTACAGGCACAAAAGTTATCAAAGGTTAAAAGAATTAAGAAATATTTCTTCTAAAACAGTAAAAACGATTCCTCTAGCTGCCTTACTTTAAAACCCCATAAATTAGCTAAATGAAAAGTTAATTGCTCCGTTTCTTTTTCTACTGAAAGCCCTTTGAATACTCTATGTACTTAAAAGTTTTTAAAGTTGTGATGCTATTTGTATCCTTTTAAACTAACAGTGCTAAAAATGACGTATAAAATTTTGCTTTCCAGTAGGTATATGAGCCTCAAATAGCAACAAAATATTTTGAACAAAAAACCAAAATGGTTCTATTTTAACAAAAACATAAAATCTATGAAAAATTACATTTACATTATTAAATAGAACATAAATAGGTATTTACCCATCAGTTTATTCAACCACTATATTTTTTATGTTGAAAATGTGACAGGCCATCTAATTTCAAAATCAATTTTCTGTCACAGTGTAACCAGATTTTCTTTTTAGTGCTAAATGAACCGTGATTACTGGATATATTGTCATTTTTTTTGGCCATCAGTTTGAGGGTTATGGCGAAAATTGGCAAACTGTGAGTGCATATGGTTGAAACTGTGAGTGCATATGATTGAAACTGTGAGTGTATATGATTGAAACTGTGAGTGCATATAGTTAAAACTGTGAGTACATATGGTTGAAACTGTGAGTGCATATGGTTGAAACTGTGAGTGCATATGGTTAAAACTGTGAGTGCATATGGTTGAAACTGTGAGTGCATATGGTTGAAACTGTGAGTGCATATGGTTGAAAAAAATAGATAAAACTTTAATCATTAATTTTAAATGTCATATATAAATAAGAAAATGATTTTATATAAGAAAACTACTTATAAAGTACCACGCAAGTATGACACATTGAAAAAGAAGAAAAAAGTTAAAACTTAAACATAAAGTTTTTAAATAATGCAATCAAAATTTAGAATAAAATTCAACTATTTATATTGATACAAGATCATTTTGCATGCTCCAGTGAAAAATAAGTGAATTTAATTTTCTGGCTTCTACTGTATATTTTAACATTTATATATGCAGTTTTATGTATATATGTGGTGGTATGGCTGGCCCTTGTGTCTTGGGAAAGGTGAATACAGTAAAAAAAAAACTTTTATACAATTTTTATCATATTTTTATTATTTTTTTTTATCTATAAAAAATTTTTTTTTAATGTTTTTCACCTCCCCAAGGCCAAGAGTGCCACTACAGTCAAGAAGGCTACTTTATTGTGGTTACAATCCACTCTCAACTTTCTTTAACTCCAAAACACGAGCCTTGACAAACAAGGTTGCTGCGCGGAGAGACAAGTTGTTTTTGCAAATTGAATAAGCAATCCTCAGAATTAGGGTCGGCATTCAGCAATGCCGACCTAAAAGTTTTTGAGGTCGACAAAAAATTGTTGACCTTGTTTTATGGTAAGACCTTTGTATCAAATTTTTTTTGCAACCTGATGCCGACCTCTAAAAGATTGAGGTCGGCAAATTATTGCCAACCTCAATTTTTGTAATTCCGAGAGTTGAATAAGTTAAATTTGTTTTAGCACGTATTGGACTGATGCACATTGGTGTGTTTATTTTACTGTTACTTAGTGGAGAAAGAAATTTTGGTAAGTGTGTTTAAAAAATTTGAGAAAATTATATTTTAATAAGTGTGTTCAAAGTATTAGAGAAAATTTCTAAATGAAATTAAAAAATTAAAAAGTCAACAACTGACTTTTTGATATAAATTTTTTTAATTTTTAAGCAATTTAACTAAATTAGTTTTGAAAATGAGAAAGGAAAATTAAATTTTGCAACTTATTTTCTTGCTTTTCTCTGTAATAAACATAAATTGCAGAATCATTTTTAGAAACTAAATTTAAAAATCACTTTTAGACTTGTGCAAAAAATTCTTAAGATACTAATAAAATTATTTTACTTTTTTTTTATAAGTTTTAACATATTAAGCAAAATGGTTTTGAATAAAGAAAAGTTAATTTTCTCTATTGTTAAGATTTCTTTTTCATTTTTCAGTTGTTTTTTTTTTTTCTTTCTATAGTTTATTTTATCTTTTTCTGTTGTTTTTTTCACAAAAGTTTTAAGATGCCTAATATGTCAAAACATGCTAGTAATTAGTGCATACACTATTAAGTATAAAAATGGTTTTTTGCTATAAATATGTGGTGGTCGGATCTTTTTATTAACTAATAAGACTATTAAATAAAACAGTTTATTATTAACTAATAATAATAAATCTAGTAAATAACTAGAGATGATTACAAATATTTTTATAATCAGTTTATTAAATCTCACAAATTAAGTATTTTATCTCAGAAATTAATTTCTAGAGACTTATGAAGAACTTTAAAAAATTTTAACAAGGTCATTAACAAAGACATTTCTAAGTAGATCGCATAGATCTGATCTTATTACCTATCCTAAGGATAAGACAGAACTATTTTCAAAGAACCTTTCCTCTTATTTATTATAAATCCTTTAATTTTTCCTATGATTCTAATAAACACACTCTTTATATATATATATATATATATATATATATATATATATATATATATATATATATATATATATATATATATATATATATATATATATATATATATATATATATATATATATATATATAAAGAGTGTGTTTCTTATATATACTCCAGCTTTGACAAAAAGTTATCACTTTTTTATTGCTTAGAACAATCTTAAATCTGGTTTCACTTCTTTAGAGCTGGGGCTTGTAAATTTTAACCCAATCAAAACATCCAAGGTCTAAAACCATATTGCAAAATGTAGTTAAATCTGCTCTAATTCCCAAACTTGAACATTTCTTCGATTTTTGTAATATCTTTTTTATCTATTTTTTGCATTATTTATTGTGTACGCCTAATTATTTGAACTAATAATTACTAATAATACTAATAATTTGATTTATAATTATATTTGATATACTAATAATTGATTTATAATTTGATATAATTTGATATACTAATATTATAATTTGATATACTAATAATTATTATTTTTTACTAATTTTTACTAATTATTTGAACTTTTTACTATTAATTTGAACTTTTTTACTTTTTGAACTTTTTTACTATTAATTTGAACTTTTTACTAATTATTTGATATACTAATAATTATGATATACTAATAATTATAATTTGATATACTAATATTTTAATTTGATATACTAATAATTGATTTATAATTATATTTATAAATATATTTATAATATGATTTTTAATTATATTGATAATAATTACTAATAATTTGAAAGCATTTTTGACACACCAAAAGAAGCAGAATTACTCTTGGTAATACCAACTTTCCTGAAATTATGTTTTTATTTTATAATGAATTTAATTCAAAATAATTTTGAAAAAATAATCATAAAATATAGAACCTTAGATCTTACTAGTTGTCAAATTGCAAATCTTCCAGCAGGGTTCAGATTTTCTTTACATGTAAATTGTCCCGTTGGATACTTCATATATTAACTTTGTAATAATTATAACAATGGTTAAAACAAGCATTTCCATTTTTTCTGTAATAGGTATACGCTTAGTGTTTAGGCAATAAGCAAAAATTAAAAGTCCATTTAGCTAATAAGTTCTTTCGAACTTAAATTCCTTTTCTTTTTATGTTGAATTCTTTTTTATTGACTTTATTTTATTGATTTTATTTTTTTGAAAGCTATATATATGCAATAAAGCATACTTAGATATGATGTCATATTGATGTCATACTGAATCAGATAGCTACAGTACATACATTGATTGATACATTAGGGGCTCCAGTACATACATCTACTAATACGGAGAGAACGTGTGAGAGATTTCCTGCCACATCTAATGAGGGTTTGGGTTGGGGCAACAATAAATTTTTTTATTATTCTTCCTTTTTTTCCTTGTTTTTCTAAAATAACTGTATGGATTTAGGAGAGTATGAATGTGTATGTATATAGTTATTTGCATACATTAGTATTTGCATAGTTATTTGCATACATATAGTTATTTGCATACATGATGTTTTAACAAACTTGTACATTTTGATGTATTTATTATTTTCAATTGAAAACTTGATTTTTAAACTTTTAAGATGTTTTGTAAGTTGCTTAAAGGGATCCTAAAGTCCTGAGACAAGTTGTGTTCATATTAAAGAGAATAATAAAAAAAATGTTTGGAGTGAATTTTTTTGAGTAAAACAAAATAATAATTGTATACCAAGAAAAATTAACTTAGTTGTTTTACTCAAAGCTTGCCGTCTCCATGTTAGCCAGTTCCTTTAAGTATTTAAAATATACGCTGCAATCTACAGACTTTATAATTTATTCAAACGTGTTTAATTCCAAAGTGTTTTAGTATATGACTTTATTGTAAAATTTCGATAAAAAATTTAAAAAAAAATTTTTATTAACTTATAGAATTTTTTTTTATCATCGTAGATTACTAAAGAATTTGTTTAATTACTTATTATTAAATAAAAGTTTGTTTTTTCTTTATAAATTACTATAGAATTTTTTTATTTATTTTAAATAATTTTTTTTAGTTATTTTTACAAAGTTCACATTAAAAATATAAATAAAATATTTCAGATATTTTAAGCTTGTCTATTGCTATAAATTATTTTTGTGTTATTTATTGTTATTAAATGACTTAATAAGATTCTGTTATATAATAAGATGTTAAAAAAATTGTTTTTTACTATTTAACTTATTCACTACCACAAGTCGCTGACAAGTGGCTTTTGATTTTTTTTAAAGTTTTACCGCAAACCGCTGGTAGCAGCTTTCAAGTATGCTTCACAATTTATCTTGCTTTGTACATAAATTTTCACTCTAATCACATAATTTGTTTGTTCTAAGGTTTTATTAATTAAAAAGCTGTCTATAAATTTGTTAAGTGTAAATTCTATAATTATTTTAAAACTAAAAATTATAGAATTCGGCAAATATCTCTAATAAATGATTTCGTTTACCAAAAATTATTTATCAATTAAAAATTTAAGAATTTGTAAATTGTCATTTCGACAGGAGAACAAAATTGTCATAGTGATAAATGGCTTAGATAAACTAGAAAAATATATATATAATATTTATATTTTAAAGACTTAAAGGAACTGGCTAACATAGAAACGGCAAGCTTTAAGTAAAATAACAAAGTTATTTTTTCTTGGTATATGTTTATTATTTTGTTTTACACAAAAAAGTTCAGCCCAAGCATTTTTCGTTTATTATCATTCTCTTTAATATGAAAACAACTTGTCTCGGCACTTAGGAATCCCAGCAATGATTATTATTATATTGTAATTTACACACTTATAGTATCAACAGTTTTGTAATTTTGTCTTGTTTATTAGGTGTTCGTCTCAATAAACCATACTCTATGAGAATTCCAATGGACATACCTGTGTTCAATGGAAGTCATGCTGATTTTTTGATTATTGTAAGTTACTGGCACATATTTGCTTTGAAGTTTTATATAGTATATACAAAATAATACTGTAAATTTCATTATTGTATGTAATAAAACATTCAATTTGTTTTATATGATCAAAAATACCAACTTTGAAGTTGTTTTATATGCTCTAGTATGTAATAAAATGTTTTATACTTGTTTTTATAGCATTCTAACAAATTACACTTTTACAAGTTATTCTGTATGGTGTACACACCATATATAATTCATGGAATTTAAGTTTTATTATAATAAAACCTTTTTTGAAGTTATTCTATATTTATATATAAAACTTGCTTGTGAGTGCTATGACATTGTAAAATGTATTCAATTACTTTACAAAACAGTTAGACCATTGCAAAAGTTTCAATTTCCTTTTTTTTTCAGTATAAACACACTAATTTTTGATGCTACAAATTATAAAGGGTGTAACATCAAATATTTTAAAAAGTCCTACGGTGATATGATGTATCATGCGATTATAATCAATAGATTTGATAACTAAAGATTTTTAATAATTTTAATCTCTCTAATATTGGTGATAAATTTTTTTAATTTAAGTTTAATGAAAATAAATTTTCCTGAACTTTAAAGCCCACTGAGATTATTTACTGATAATAAATTGCTTCCATTGCAGTAATTTGATCTAAAAACATCAGAAACATCAAAATTTCATATCTATATTAGTGTGTGTATATTTTCTATGTAATTGCTTGCATACTAGAATACATAAGTGGCTCATGAATCAGAATGATTCATGAGCCACTTATGTATTCTAGTATGCAAGCAATTACTTATGAATTCTAGTATGCCTCTGCTAGCTTTAAAGCTCAAAAAATAAATTACTCTGATAGTAAAATTTGTGACTCATTCTCCAAACAACCTTAGTCACTTATCTTCAATCTTGATTTGTATCTTATCTCTGACTAGGGTCAGAGGCAAGAATCATGTTGTCTCTGACTAGGGTTTGTATTAAGTTTCTTCTTGTATTGTATTAAAAAATTTAATATTTTTTTCTTAAATCTCAATGTTGATAAAAGCAATTAAAATTATAACAGTAAACCTAAGTGTGTGTGATTGTATTGTGTGGGGATGTTCAAAATTTAGTTAATGCAGCATATTCGTTATGATAAGCAAGTGCAGTGTTGTTTCATCTATTTTAAAAATGAAAATAAAAAAAAAAGTTCTTAATTGCTACTCGTCCTAAACCATTGATTATTGTTATAGAACTGCAATTGGCTGTCTGTCTTTAATAATTAATAATAATAATTGATAATTGTACCAAATTAAAATGGCTTGTCTTAATAAAGTATCCTTGGGAACAATTATGGATCTTATTAAATGTTTAGAACAATTCCGGTGTCAAACAAAGTCAAGTGTTCAATATTTAAAGTTTTGGGTGTCAAATTTTGAAAAATTAGAAGATTTAAATCAAAAATTCTTTTGCACGATAAAAATCAACATTTATCTTGTAAAAAAAAAATTATTTGGAAGCTGGTGATACGGTAAATAAGTAAATGGTTTATATAAAAGATATCATTGAATTTATTCATGTTAAGTTGTGAGGAATATTGATCCTTTTTCTACAATTGTAAGAGTTGCTGTGGATTCTGGTTAAGGTAATTGAATGTTTAAAAAAGAAATGTTTTTAACTGTTTTTAATATCAAATGCATTCAAAACATTTTTTCAAATTTTGTTGTTTATATATACTCATATATATATATATATATATATATATATATATATATATATATATATATATATATATATATATATATATATATATATATATATATATATATATATATATATATATATATATATATATATATATATATAATATATATATATATATATATATATATATATATATATATATATATATATATATATATATATATATATATATATATATATGAGTATATATAAACAACAAAATATATATATAAAACTTTATTTAACTAATATATTATTTTTTAATAACAAAAAAAAAATCTGATTAGGGAAGACTTCAAACCTAGCATTCAAAAATGTTGTTCACCATGCTATAATGCTATTTTTTCTCAATTAATTCATTATAGTATTTTTACTATGTTAATACAAGATAGAGTTCATCTTAAAAAATTTAAAAAAATGCATAAAAAAATCTTTTATAAAAGTCTTTGTATAGTTCTTTAATATAAATTTTTTAGTGAAATGTTTTTTTTTTTCATCATCATATGTTTCATTAAATAAGTTTTTTGATATGGTTTAATAGAAATATATGTGTATTTGGTTAAAATTAAACACTGACATTTTAATTTACAATATTTATAAATTTTTTTATACAAGGTGTTTCATAAAATTATAACTACTGGTCATCAACGCCTGCATCCTCTCTTTGATTGTCTTTTAACAATAATTGTTAACGGTAAGAAATTTATTTTATGATTAGTTAGTAAAATAAATTTTATTTGTTAAGTTAATTTAATTTATGCATATAATTTATATTTTATATTTAATAATTTGTTTTTTAATATATTAGATCATTGCCAAATTTTCACGTCAAAATTGTTCTCTAATATTTAAAATTTAAAAATCATCATTAAATAAACCTTCTTTCATATAAACAACTGAATCTATAGCATAAACATATTTTCAAACTTCAAGAATATTCAAACATTTTGAATATTTTTGAAGTTAAAGATTTTATACAGGATTGTAACAACATTGAATGAAAAAAAAGTCTTTTTATATAATAGCCTACTTGCCATAGTAAAAATATTTGAAAAAAAAAAAGTATTATAAAATCAAAAACTAAGTTAAAAAAAATGCCTGCTAAAGTTTGACCATTAGCTTAAAATTTTTTATATTAACCATCAAGTCTACAGTTAGTAGTTATAATTATTTAGTTAAATTAAGCAGGCATAATTTATGCATATAACTTATTTTACTATATGAGATTAATGTTTATTTGTTATTTAAAAGTTATCTTAATAAATTATTATTATTATTAATACATTATCAACGAGCGGGATTATGCTCGCTCGGTATCAAGTCTTCAAGAGCAATATTCAGAGTTGGAAATTGTTGCCATGGGACCTTCAGTAAATTACGTGTGCAAGAATGGGAAGGGGGTCTCTTAAAAAGTTTCCTTTTTGGAGTTGAATTAACATGCTTGATTGCGGGCATTCTAAACAACAGAAACGTTTTTAATTTAGTTTAAAATAAATATTAGTTTAAAAAAAAGATTAAAAATATTTTTTTTATTTACAAAAGATGTGTAAAAAATTAACAACAATAAAACAAAAGAACCCTATGTTTTTAGAAAATCTTGTTGATTAAAACTTTGATTTTTGGAAATTCAATCAAGTTTTAATTTTTTAATATAAATCTTCTGTTCTCATTGGGACGAAACATTATACAAATATAATATATGATACTTATACAAATATAATATATAAATAATTTATATAACAAATATTATACAAATATAATACATAAATAACTTACATTTTGACGTATATTTTGAGAAATGTGTTGCAAAACTAGTGACGTAACTTTTTTTCTTTTGTTGTTTGTGAGCACGCTTCCAAAAGTTTTAATTCAAAGTTCTCTAAAAAATATATTTGCTAAACGTATTGTTTATTGAAACTTTTCTTTTTAATTTTAAGTTGCATTTAACTTTAACTTTTTTAATAAAAAGACTTTAATATAAGCTTGACTGATTTGAAGATACCAGTGAAAGTATTTAGTTATACTTATATTTGACAAAAAATATTTGATATTTCAACATTTTGATGTTTTTGAATTTTATATATAATAGTCATTAATTAATAGAATGTGATCGAACATGTAGAAAATCAAAGCTTTAAGTGAAGTTTTAGTTTGATAAACTTTTTATGTTAGATATTTATTTATAAGATATTTATAAATATTATGCTAGATATTTAAAACTATTAGCGAATTAGCGAATGGTTTGACTTAACCGGGTATGATTAAGTGGATAATATGATAAAGTTCAACTGGAATTTTAAAAATAAAACATGTTGGATTTAGCTTTTAAATAGAAGAAATAAATCATTTTTAATTTGACACTATATCGCATAAAATAAATTTAAAATACGTCACACATAAATTATGCGTGGCGAGATCAAAGTTTTAAGTGAAGTTTTAGTTTGATAAACTTTATACGCTAGATATTTATTTATACTTTATTACAAATATAACTTCTTTATTTAACAATATACAAGCTCTACTGTTTAAACATATTTTTACTCAAGCAAAAATTGTTTTAATAAAAAATTTTTCTATAAAATCAACTTATAATTTTCTCCCTCGCAACTTCAGACGAGCGCAAATTTTTACTCTTGTAACGAAACTAGCAAGCGCTACTTGTCGCGCCCGGAAGGGTGTTTACGGGTGTGTTTCATGTGTGCGGAACGATTGCTCCTGCTTCATCGCAAGGCCTGATACCTATTTAAATTTGGAGGCACCAACTTTACATATTACAATGAAAATAATATAATTTATATCAGAATATAACTAATAACATATGTGTTTAATAATAAGACTTGTATATATATATATGTGTTGCAAAAAATTTGCGAACTTGCCGAATTCGTGAAATCAGCAATATATATCTTAACAATTACATTGTTCCCAAATTTGCAAAATATTATAATGTAAAATTTATTATAATAGTTTATATATATTTATATATATATATATATATATATATATATATATATATATATATATATATATATATATATATATATATATGTATATGTATATATATATATATATATATATATATATATATATATATATATATATATATATATATATATATATATATATATATATATATATTAAACATCTTTCCTTTCAACAATGCTGCAAGCAACTATAAATATATATATATATATATATATATATATATATATATATATATATATATATATATATATATATATATATATATATATATTAAACATCTTTCCTTTCAACAATGCTGCAAGCAACCACTATTAGAGTTGGAAGTTACTGGAAGAGAAAAGATTAAGTTTTTAGAGCAAGATAACATTTTTTTTTTTTTTTTTTATGTTAATTCACCTCTCCAAGGCCAAGAAAGCCATACAGACAAGGAGGCTACTTAATTGTGGTTATAGCCCTCTCTCAACTCTATAACTCCAAAACATGAACCTTGGCATACAAGGCCGCTGCATGAAGAAACAAGTCGAGCAGGGTACTACCAGGGACATGGTGGGGATCAAACTCGGAACCTCTCGCTTATATATTAGTGCTTTACCACTACATCACTACCCCATCAAATTGACAGGCTACTTGAAATATTGCAAATTATATGAATCAGGAAAACAAGATAAAGGAAGCAAATTTTAAAGAACTGATGTTCGAGGAAAGAAACTAGATGTATAAGAATTTTTAGAGCACTTAGGAACAGTCACAGTAAAAGCATGAGACTTGATATAATGACGAGTAACATGAAAATGATTTTTAGTAGATGCCACAAGAGACGCTAGCTCTTTAGAGCAGTGCCCGTTAGAGTATTAGTAGAAAAGAGAAAGAGAAGCAACATTACTATGATGTGATAATGGTTGTAGGTTGGTTGCAAGAGCAGGTCCAACTATGTTTACATATGCTTTTGCACCTTGTCTAAAAGAGAAAGGGCATCATTAAAAGGTAAATAATAGAATCCAGAGTAAGAAAGTGTTGGGCACGATAAAGAGATGCAGCCTTAGCAGATCTTAATTTTGTAATGGATTTGATATATGGTTTCCAAGAAAGATTAGAAGTAAGAGTTAATCCTAAAAGATGAAGGGTAGATGATTATCGAGTACATTACTGTTCATAAATATAATAAAATCTAAATTATTGCAATAATGTTTGACTAAAAAAAATTAGGTTTTATCTGAATTAAAATTCACACGTCACTGTGAGCTCCATGCTGTAGCAGAAGTGAGATCTTTTTCAAGCTTAAATGCCCCCTCCAAGCAATCAGAGAGTGTTGGCTTCTTATTAAGACAAGAATAAATAGTAGTATTATCAGCGAACAATGCCACCTTAGGTGTGAAAATATCTGGAAGATCATTAATGTAAATTAAAAAGTGTATAGGGTCAAGGATTGAGCCTTGAGGAACCCCTGGAGTTACAGAATATGAAGAAGAGTGCTGTCCAGCAAGGACAACTTTTATACTACGATGGAAAAAGAAGGATTCAATAATCTTAAAGATGTTACCTGATACACTGTAAGAAAAAAGCTTATGGAGAAGACCAGCATGCTAAACTTTATCAAAAGCTTCAGAAATGTCAAAAGCAATAGTCTTAACCTCTCCACCTCTATCTAATGCATGATAAAACCTATCGGTTAGCAAATCAGCTGTAGAACAAGAAGATCAAAAACAATATTGATGATTAGAAAGTAAGTTGTTAGATTCAAGATGGAGAGATTAAGTGTTTCTTAATTAAAGACCCAAAAATCTTGCTTATGATAGGAAGAAGACTAATGGGACAGTAGTTAGACAAGTCAGATCGCTCTCCAGAATTTTTGAAAATAGGGATAACAGATGCCACTTTCTAGCATGCTGGAAAACAAGACTCTGATAAGCACTTGTTAAATAGTTTTAAAAGTATAGATGACAGCTCCATAGGAAAGCTCTGCAAGACTACAACAATTATGTTGTCCGGACCACAAGCTGTAGAATAGTCTAAGCAGGAAATCACTTTATATACAGAAGCTGGAGTGATACGAATGTCAAGCAATGGATCAACATGTTTGTTGGCTATATCAGGTAGAAGGCAATTTGTGGAATCAAGAGATGGTATTGATAAAAAGTTTTTGGCAAACAATTCAGCTTTGTTTTTAGGTGAGGTGACAAAGTCTGAACCATACAAGAGAGGTGGAATTACAGATTTGCCCTTATTATTAATACTATTAAAGATTCTCCAGAAGTCACGAGAGCCTAATTTTTGAGATGAAATACATGGTTTCATGACCTGAGAATAGCCAACTTTGGCGTTTAGACAAAACCTTTTTACAATGGTTTCTAGCAATAGTAAACAGACCTCTCTCTTTTGGAGAAATGTTTTGCTGATAGATATGGAAATAATGGTTTTGATTGGAAATTGCAGTAGCACAATGTGAGGTAAACCAAGGAGAAAAGTGAGCCTTGACTTGGAATTGTCAAGAAGGAATAAAAGATTCCATGCCAGCCTGAATCCAAGAAGTTATGTAAGAAGCACATTTATCAACAGGAAAATGAAAGATTTCTATCCAAGGTCCATCATGAAAAAAATCACAAAAAGAGTTCCAGTCAGCTTTAAGGTAGTTGTAAGAGGTACTATAATAGGGGGATTCTGGTGATGAAGAAAAATGAGATAATAGTTTTAGAGAGAGGTAAATGATTCAGGTTGCCTGGAAAACGTGTTCGATAATTGACTATTTGAGTTAGAGATTGAGAAACCCAAAAATTGTGGTGCTTAACACCTGCAGAGTCACTGGCACTAGAGCTGTGCCATTCAGTGTGATGAGCAATTATGTCACCAACAACAACAATATTGACTGTTAGATAAAGATAATGATGATGGTTTTTTTTATAGTACATACATTGACTATATTATAGCCTGCTGGCGTAAAGGAGTGTTGCTACATCGCCTAAGGATTTGACATGAGGCAGCAATCATTTCTTTCATGATTTCTGATTTCATCAGAAAAAGAAAAAAAAAGAAGAATGAAAGAAAGAAAAGATTGTCTCATGCTAAACCCTCAGTCAATGTAGAGGCATTCCTATGTAGCAGCAGGCTATATGATAGTTGATGTATGTACTACATATATATATGTATGTGTGTGTATATATATATTTTTTAAGTATTATTATAATTTTTGTTATAATAGTATTTTGCAAATTCCGCAACAATGGTGCCAAGTTAGTAAATTAGAAATGCTTTGCTGATATATATATATATATATATATATATATATATATATATATATATATATATATATATATATATATATATATATATACATATATACATATATACATATATACATATATACATATATACATATATACATATATACATATATATATATATATATATATATATATATATATATATATATATATATATATATATATATATATTTGCACACATACACACATGTTTTATTAGTACAAAATTTCATTAGCAGTTGCCATCAAAGCAACTTTACTTGAATAAATATCATTAGGAAAGTCAAATGGATTTACAATGCTGCTTGGGTTGTTTGTTTCTTTTTTTAATTGCTCACAAATATTTAAAACTAATACTTTCATTTGTTTTTTTTTTATTTTCACTATTATTTCCTTCACTTTTTTTTGATTTTACTTTATTTTTTTTAATTTAGTTTTTTTCTTAACCTTTTTTTTTTATTTAGTTTCTCCTTATTTAAAATCACTCTCGATGGTTGCTGCAAACAAACTGTTGCATCTTTTAGAGGTACTCAATTTTTAATCTTTAGCTTTCAAGTAACCATATGTATATTTATATTCCAGATTTAAAATTTAAAAATGCTGACTTCATTAATAAAAGTTTTTTAGAAAAAGAAAAAAAACAAAGAATAATTAAAAAAAGTTTATTTATATATATATATATATATATATATATATATATATATATATATATATATATATATATATATATATATATATATATATATATTACACAGGTCAACAAAAAAAAAATTTTTTCTGGTGCCGAGCAAGCAATTTGTTTTTTGTATAGCATTTCTCATTTTGATTTCAAATATGTAACTCTTTTTTTACCATCAGGTCAAGTTGTAAAGATATTTAGGTTCAAATCTTAAGTATTTAGGGTAAAGTCCCTAATATTGTCGGAAAAAAAATTATTCAAAAGTATGTCAACCTGGGTCTCAAAAGAAGCATATTTTCATAGAGATTTTTAAAATGTTATTCATTTGTAATAAAAATAAGTATTTTTTGTATAATTGCTAAATAACATTCTGTTGAAATTTTTTTAAGAGTCTTTAGCATTTTTTTACATAATTTTTTTGTCTATAAATTTTAAGGAAAAATATTTATGTTTTCTAAAATCTCTATGAAAATACGCTTCTTTTGAGACCCAGGTTAACATACTTTTGAATAACTTTTTTTTCGACAATATTAGGGACTTTACCCTAAATACTTAAGATTTGAACCTAAATATCTTTACAACTTGACGTGATGGTAAAAAAAGAGTTGAATATTTGAAATCAAATGAGAAATGCTATACAAAAAACAAATTGTTTGCTCGGCACCAGAAAAAAAAAATTTTTTGTTGGCCTGTGTTATATATATATATATATATATGTATATATTTATATATATATATATATATATATATATATATATATATATATATATATATATATATATATATATATATATATATATATATATATATATATATATATATATATGTATTATATATATATGTATATATATTATCTATATATGTATACATACATATATGTTGTCATTGTACATATTAGGTTGGCATTGCCGAATGCCGACCCTAATTCCAAGGGTTGTATATGTATGTGTATATATATATATGTATGTATATATATATATATATATATATATATAGCATTCAAATTTGAATTTAACTAATATTTCAACACTTACTTCACTAAATAATCTAACATATTATTTACCAATTAAAAGGTTTTAATGTTTACTGTTGTGTTAAATCATTATATTTCAACCAATGATCTGTGGGTCACCATCTCTGATTTTCCTGATTTTTACATATTGTTTTGTGCATTATGTATATAGGTTAAATTTGAAATTTCAGACTTCAAAGTACAACGGTTCAGAAATTATAGCCTTAGAAATATGACACAGTGCCCCCCTCCCTTAATTTACAAATGGTCAAAACAGACTACTTTAGAGCTGTATAACTTTTTTATCACTTTCAACAAGTGTCTCATTTTTTATATTTTATGGATAGTTCTCTTCTTTAAAAGTGGTTTTTATTAACTTGTGTTAAATTAGAAAAAAATTACGACCTCATCAACTTTGGAAAAAATCCTAAAATTGCTATAACGTGCCAAAATAAAACTAACTGTAGCATTATTCTATTTATCCACAAGTCTTTAAAGATAAGTTTTCTGATTAGCTACTACTGTCTGCAATAAATGAGCAAAATATAGGGACCTCGTTGCACTTTAGAACTCAAATATATCTAAAAGTTAAATGTCCATTTGCCTTAAAAGTCCAATATTCAGCCACTTTGAGATGCTTGTAAATTTTTCTAACACTTTGTTTTGATCTAAGAATAACAGCATATAAGACCATTAGACTCAACTAACTGAAAATGCAAACATTATAAACTTGTCAAATCCACACCAAAAATGCAAGCACTTTTAAATAACCCTATTTTTTAATTATCAACGATTGAATGTCTTGCTAGAAACCAGTGCCCCTCTAACCTGCCAACGGGCCATATGAAGGGTGCAACTAATTATAAGTCATTTCTTGATAAAAGTAAGATATGGTTGGTTGTCTTCTCCTTGATCTGGCCTTTATAGTAGATAGGGGCACAAATAAAGGGGGCAGTTACTTTTTAGTGACCTTCATTATGGTTCAAATGAAGGTCTCTAAATGAATTCAGATATTTAGATACTTAATATCTGAATATCTAAACTAATTTCAAAATAAAACCATTATTTCTTTAAATTCTGTTTTATTATAGGTAGTCAGTGGTCTGTATGTGGTCTGTACCCCCTCCACACCTTCCCACCCCCCACCCCCCCACACACACACACACACTCACTCGCTCATTAAGGTGAGGATGAGGGGTGTTTGGGGTGGCACCAATCAAAGAGAAAGGGGGTCAACCAACTTACAAAGACACAAACATTTGTTTTCTAACATGAAACATATATGATTCATTTTCTAATGATTATAAAGTTAAGACCATTAGATCTTTATTGCATTTTTTCAAGCTTTTACCATAAGATTCGAATTTTGATAGTGACTATCAAAAATTTGTGACAGATTTTCCTGCAAATATACAATGTTATGGTCTTAAAAGAGGATTAACGAAAGTTAATTGAATTACTAAAAGTTAGTTGCCCCCCCCCCCTCCTTTGATTGGTGCCATTCCAAACACCCCTCACCCACACCAGTAAGTGACTAGGGGGGGGGGGGGTAATGTACTTTAATTGATTTAAAAATTAATGATTTTTAAATAGTTCAAAAGTTTGTGGACATTCTGACGCTTTTCACATTTTTCCCCAAAAAAATGCTAGTTTATTGCTATTGCAAAATACTCTTTGGAATTCCAAAGAGTATTTTGAGATTATTATGATTATTTTGAGAGTATTAAGAGATTAAAAAGCTTCGTTTATAAGTGGTTGCGGTCACGGTTGAGGTCACATTGGTTAAAGATTCATTATAGTGATAAAAGCAAATTTATGCAGTTCTGATCAGATAAAATCAAGTTTCTTTGACATCATATAGGTTCAAAATATGATCCTAAATCTCATCTGCTTTCCATAAAACATGAAGGAAGTAATGTAATGTTTTTGGGATGTTTTCGTCAGGACGGTGTTGATCCGCTTCATAGATATAATGGAACTATATCAAGAAATATACAAAAATGTAAATACAAATATGTAAAATCATTGTGTTACCCCATGCAAAGGATAAAATGACTCGTGGATGAATAAAAATCATTAGGAGAAAAATCCCAAACACACAGGCAAACCAGTTCAAGAATTTTTTTTAAAAGACTAAAGTTTGTGTTTTGAAGTTTTTATCCCAGTTAACTGAGTTATTTGAGATTAGATGTCCTTATTATTTATGGGAACATGTTGACCATAAAATATTAGCCATCAAGCTACCAATCATGCAAATTTATTCAAACTTTATATATATATATATACACACACACACACACACTGATGTGTGTGTGTGTGTGTGTGTGTGTGTGTGTGTGTGTGTGTGTCTATATATATATATATATATATATATCTATATACAGACATATATATATATACATATATGTTATATATATATATATATATATATATATATATATACATATATACATATATACATATATGTTATATATATATATATATACATATATGTTTACATATATATATATATATATATATATATATATATATATATATATATATATATATATATATATATATATATATATATATATATATATATATATATATATATATACTTCAAACACACATGTGTAAGTCAGTTTAAGTGGACAAAATAAAGCCTGTGCAAAGTATACATTTTTGGTAAAAAAAAAAATGTTAAATATGTTGATATTTTTTACTTTAAAAACTTCTCACATGATGTAATTTCAACATGGGTGCCAAACTTTAAGTTTAAAACTGTTTCTTTTTCAAATTGAAAAATTAGGAAATTTAATTTGGCGTTTGCTAAAAATAAACTTTTTTAATAAAGTAATATTATGTAAAATATAAAAAAATGAAATCAAACACTTTTTTCAAACAGCTATAACTATTCCTTATTATTGTTGTGTATTATAAGTTTATTGTGTTAAAAATGCAGATGAGAAATATATGCATGCTTTTAAACAAAATTATTGGTTTGACTATATATGAAATAAAGTCAACAAAAAACCGAATTAATTTAAACATAAAATAAAGTTAACTCAAGAGTAAAGAAACAAATCGAAATAAAAACATTGAAAATAAACAAATACATAATGTGAAACATATCAAATGAGTAGGAAAAAAAGTGCAGTTACAATCTGTTTGCCAATGAAATTTTGTTATAAATGGTTTTTGCTTTATTTCTAATTTTATAAAAAATGTTTGAAATTGAAATGTTCCTGACTGCAGGAGAGCAATCTTCAATGTGCAAAAGTCTTAAATGACTAACTTGTGATGTGGGAAGAATTCTTCCTAAAATTTCCAAAAAATTCTAGAAATTTCCTGAATGTTAAATTATACAAATGTAAACATATTAATTAATTAAAAACTTCTTTGTTGAAAATATGTTCATAATTTAGTAATAGATAATTCTAATTAATATAAACACCATTAGCTTTGATCACAGTCTCATTTCAAGGGCGAAACTTGGTACAGGTTTTCCAGATATACTTAGCTGACATGTTGGACTAGGCCCAGGTAATGGAAGTCTTCAGGACTTTATCATTTGGATGTTGTTGTTTACAAGATATGGCCTAAATAGAAAAATACAGAAGGTTTTAATCTGGAGAACTAGCAGGTCAGATTTCTGTGGTATAGTAAGAAATATTCTCTGACAGCCATGTCTGGATGAGTTTAGCTGTGTAACAGAGTGCACCATCCTGTGTGAAAACAAATCACTACTCCTGAAGTTGAATTAATTCTTTAAGAAATTACAAAAATATTTTTAAATGGTTTTACTGTGCGTCATTTTTTTTGGACTAGGCTTAAGGACAGATCACTAATATTTTTGCAAGACCTCCTTATTCGGCACCTGAATCAGGTTTAAATAGACATGGTTTCTCCATACCTTAATGTTATCTCAAATGAAAAAGCAGCTTGCTGCAGGCAAGTTCTTGTTTTCTTTAGTTTTTTTTAAGCTTTCATTAATTGCTTTAGCGCATTTCATATCATTAAATAGCCTACAAAGTTCAAAGAATTTCAGGTCAGCCAAGAGTGCCGTACTAAGCTGATGTCAGGTCGGCAAAAAACTTATTTGGAATTTTTGCTTTCTGTTAAGAAAGGAGTAATGATTAATAGATTATAAAAGCATTGCTTTATAGAAGCATAGCTTTAGACAATAATATTTTAATGAATGTAGCAATTATTTATGTAAGAATATAGCAAATCTATGAATTAGTGATTATTTAGTTTTGTTGTTGTTTTTTAACAACAACAAAAATCATAGTTTATTACATTTTTATTGGTTTTTTAGATTATAGAAAGAATGTCGTTTAGAAATAAAAATTTAGTTTATGTGCTTTAGGGAAAGATTTTATTAACTGCAAATTGTTTTAAAAAATGATAAGACAGTTTACATCTGTTTACAGTTTACATCTGGTTGTTCTAACCTCTATAGCGAAATATGAGTTTATTTGTCCTACAGTACTTGTTTTCCATATTTAATAAAAAAACACTCTTTGAAATTGTAGCATAGTATAACCTTGTAACTTAATGTAAATAAATGATCTGACCCTTTAAAAATAACATGGAAGGAAAAAAAAGAAATCTAAAAAAAGATAATGCTAAATATAGTTGTTTTTTCTTATTTATTAGCCATGTTTCCAGGCAATTATTAAGTTTGCTTTGTGTAACACCGTCGCGTTTCTTATTTTAAATGGATTTAATCAAAACCTTAATAAAAAACTTGAATAAAAAAAGTTTATTTTTAATTAACACATGTTTAATGTAGTTAGTACCCAGACTATTAAACTTAATCGACTTTCTGATCTTAAATAATATTTAAAAAAATCGTATATATGTAAATAAATGGTTTTAACAAATATAATAAATTAATATTAGATTTTAAAAGAATAATAAAATAATAATCGCGCTAAAACTTCAAGTAAAAAAGCGTGAGAACAACAAACATTTGAAAAGTAAATTTTATTAACTTTTAAATGAATAAATAACCTTGCTATGCTTGAATAAATTTGAGAAAAAACAAAAAAATTAATTGAAAAATAACGATTTTTTTTTTAGTTTAAATTTGTCAAACTTGAAAAAGCAAGTAATTACAATAAATAAATAATGAAGTTATAATGAATATTGCACTTTTTTTCATATATTTATTTTTGCATGACAATTTTGGTCAGCAATTGTAAGCTGTGGTAAAGCAAAAATAGGTTCGCATCATCATTGCCAAATTTCGAACTGAATTTCGCAGGCTGCATTATATTTGATTTTTTTTTAAATAATATAAACAGTGAAGTAACAGTGCTGAAGAGCAGAATTTTGATTCTGTAAAAATTGCTTTCTTGTTAAACTTTATATTTTTCAAGATACCATTTTTTAATTTGTTTTGGTTTAGGCTTTTTCAACTCCATGGTTTTTGTTTGCAAATTCAACCAATCACCACTTAGTATTTTTTCTTCTGGAAACATTTAATAACATTATTCAATACCAGTTTGATGGTGAGTCAGAGCATTAATTATTAATGACTGAAGCATTAAAATATATAAATGGTTAACAGTGAAGTTATTTTTTGTTTTTGATTATGGTAAATGGTAATTTTTTGTTTATGATTATTTTAAATAGTTGAAGTGTGACCACTATCTGGGATAATGACTAGTTATCTATAATATTTGTATTTGTTGTAGCACAGATTTTTTATTTAAATTAGGAATTTTTTTTTAAAAAAATTAGGAAATGCTCACATGGTATATGCAATCATTCGCAAACGCAACGTATTTCATCAGATGGCTAACCTCCCAACTGATCCTTCTACTGTAAAAAAGCCTGGAAAAACTATAGATAGAAAAGACACAGATTCTGTATCATCAGAAGAAGGGTAAAAATACATAATAATTGAAAGTTAAAATATAAGTTAAATGTAATATTTAGGCACGTGTTAATAAAATGGCTATTGTTTTTAATTGTTAATTAAAGTTAATTTGCATAAAGTAATAGTGCAAAGTCAGTGCAGAAGATCAGTTACCTGTTGTCAGGATAAGTTGATCTTCATTGACATTAGTTACCTGAGTGTAAAGTGGATTTTTTGTGGGTGCTCAACTGAATAATTGTTTTGTTTGACATAATGCTTTTATAAATAATTTTTCAGGTCATAAGTATTTTTTTGAGCTTATGCTAAAGTATTTTTGTATGAACAAAAATGGTTATAAGTAGGTGTATATTGATTATAAGGCTTTATGTGAGCATATAAAGATTATAATAGCTTTTTAAGGTTAAGAATTCAAGTTTGCTTATATTTAGGAACTTTGTGCCGGTCCTCTATTTAGTTGCAAATTTTATGTAGTAGTTGTGTGGCCATGGATCATTTAGATCATGAATTATTGGCATGGACCATATAAATCATGAGAATGTAGAGCTTAATAGGATGTTTAATATAAAATTGTAATATTAATAAGATGTTTTTTTAAACTTTTTTGTTGCTTATGAAGAGCCTGGGGACAAGTCGTTTAGCTCTATAGTTATTTTGGTAGTTATTTATTTTTTGTGAATAGAAACTATTTTTAGAAAGAAATAATTAAAGTTACCAAACTTTAATTATTTCTTTCTTTTTGTGTCCGCCATTTAAAATAAAATCATTGCATACTATTATAACTATATGCTAGGAAAAAAAACAATCAATAATTACAATGCATAACAGTTACCATAACAAACAAATTTCAATAATGATGCAACAAAACTTTTATTTGATGGAATTCTTTTGGTTAGAACTTGCAGAGAAGTCTCTTCTCAGCGATTTCTTCAAAAAGTGGCCTCCTTCAATGTTTCTTGAATTTGGAGTTATCAGCTAAGGGTTAAACTAAAGGTTTAACCCCTAGCCTCAAACATTACATGAGGCTGCTTCAAAAAGTGGCCTCATGTAATGTTTCCTGAGCTTGGAGCTATCGGTTTAAGTAAAGGTTTTTAAAAAAACAACGGAGAAAAGTAGGAAAAAATCTTTTTAGATAAATCACAGGATCTTGAAAGTAAAAAAAATGTTAATGATGTTTTGATAATAAACTTATTTATTGTTTATCATTAGTTGTTTCTTTTTTTTTTTTAGAAATTTCAGGCAACCTAGATTAGAAAACATTCCAACAACAACCAGAACTGGTAAAAATTAATTTATTTTTACATTATTACATAATCACATTATATATTTTTTTCTTTTTACATTAGATTATTCTACAATTAACATGATTGTTACATAAGTTGTAATATGTTTTAGCAAATTTGACTATAACAGTTTAAAAAGTACTGCACTTAACAATACTGACATTAAAAGATTCTAAGTAAATTTTAAAAAACAATAAATCATTTTGTTTTAATTTTATATTATATAACAAGACCTTAAAGCTTTTGATTTTCCTTAAATCTTAATGAGTTGTTAGGATTACCATTATCATCAGTTTAGTATCCTTGTACCCAAATTTGCACAGATTGAGTATTCTTCATAATGTCTTTTCTCTCATGTTCTCAATCTTGATATTTTGTTGTATCTAAACTTGTACAGATTGTCATTTGTAGTGCACTCACTCTAAGCTTTTCTACTTCTACCTTTTTTTCTTAAAATACTAATTCTCTGCATGTTGATACCTATAATCTGCATTTTTATACTACACAATTAGGGGTTATCGGAAAAAAAAAAATTTTTTTGAATTTCAAATTGTAATAGAGCGTAGAAGTTGCATAATGATATAAGTAGTAATTGTCTCAAACTTTTTTAAAAGCTTTTGAAGTCTTCAGTTGTTATCAGGGTTCAAATGTTTTCTGAGATTTTTTACAAAACAAAATAACATATTCTATGCATGCACTAGATTTACAAAAGAGTTTAAATGTTACACAATGATCAGTTCAAAATGTTTGTCAAATGATCAGTTAGAAATGAATTTATTAGAAAATGATCAGTTAGAAATGTTTACAATTTGTACGAAACTATTTTAGTTGCTGCTCGAAGGTTTTTAAGAAAAAGTGTTTCATAAGTTTTTGCCAAACAAGCTCTGCAGTCCATAATATACAATCAAAATTTTATTAAAAAGGAAAAGTTTCTTTATGTTTAAACTTTAGTTATAACAAAGTTCAATTATCTTATTCATTTGTCTCTGTCCGAAACTGTGTTATTGTATTGAATACAGGTATTATTTTTTGCTACAAATTCTTGCACGAATGAAGCCATCTCTACTAACTGAACCCCAAACTTGATCTAAAGCCTCAGTTACAAGATTAATTCATCTCTACTCCTTGAGTATGGCATGAAAAGTGCTGCACATCTGCAACATATTTGTTAAAAGTTCTATTAGATTTTTGGAGAACTTTTGAACTTCGTTTCTTTCATAGGTTTATTTCTTTCATAGGTTATTTTTATAGTTTATTTCTTTCATAGGTTATCTTTCATAGGTTATTTTTTGTAATGCTAATTTTCTCACATGTGGTTGAGTATCTGATATCATAGCACAAAGCTTGATGGGTAAAAAAAGTATTTGTTTGTATCACTGGTTGATGATAGTTTTTATGCCACTACTGGCATACCTGGATAAATTAATGGCTAGCTATATATGTAGCATCTTTGCTGCGTGATTTAAATAACGAATTCAACAATTTCTTTTGTTTAATGGTTCACTAAATCCAACTTAATACAGCAAAGTTCTGTTTGCAGTGGTCACCCACCTGACATGGTTAAGTTTTCCAGGATTTTTGTTAGGCAAACCAGATGGATAATAACCTGTAAATACTGCCGTGCATATATCAAGTAAATATTAATGGCCAGAACTGTGAAATGAATTTTTTGAGCATCAATAAACCATTAATGCTCAAAAAAGTTTTTTCAGCAAGTGGACACCCTGTTCTAATTTAAATAAAGTAAAAGCACCATTTAGAAATCCGGTATTGACAACTGTTTTGTCACAACCCATAGCAAATAATTTGGATGTATCAGTATAGTTTTGAGTTAAAAATGTGCTTATACTTGTTTTAATGCTGTATCCGTGTCCTGATGCAGTCACTTTGATACTTTGATACTTTGACCCTTGTACAAAACTACATGCTCTTACAAACTTTCTAGCATTAGAATATTTTCCTGGTCTAAATGTTGCATTTCAAGTCTTTTTTTCTTTTGTTTTCTTTGAGCTTTATTTTTATCAATTACTTTAGATTGGTCTCCTTTTGAAATTATGTTCATATCTTCAAGCACTGCACATGATATAAATGCAGCACCTCTGCTTGAAATACTTATTCTAATGCAGACTTGTGATGAAGATAGTAAGGGTGATCTTATTTGTTCAGTTTTATCTTTTCTGTTCTGTTTTTGTTTGTGGTCTTTAGCTGTGTCTAAATAATCAGCTATTTCAACTAAGAAGCCATCAGTCAGAATGTGGAGATGGAGAATGAAAACTTGAATTCTGAAAGTCAATTAATGATATTGCTTGAACTCCAATGCCTGTAATAGTACAACACCTTGTCGATGGGTTAGACAGTAAAGGACTTTTTACTCTGTTTTTTCGTACTTATTTGTGCTGCAGCTTAAAAGTAGTTTTAATATCGATACCATCCATATACATAATTTGCATAAATTTTGTTAAACTTGTTTCTCCGCGCAGCGGCCTTGTTCCTCAAGGTTCGTGTTTCGGAAATATAGAGTTGAGAGAGGGTTATAACCACTATTAAGTAGCCTCCTCATCTGCAGTGGCCTTCTCGGCCTTGAGGAGGTGAATAACAAAAAAAAAAATCTCTGCTTGCTGAGAAGATTATGTTCTCTCTCTCTTACCCTTTTTACTTTTTCGCATTTAGAAAAAAAATTGTTTTTTACCACTTTCCACTCTCATTTTCTGCATTGAGGAAAAATAACTTAACATAACATGTTTGTATGTTGGCAAGACATTTTCGCTAAAGTCTGCTGGTGAACTAAAGCTACGACTTGTCAGCTTTCTTTTTGCAGCAGGAGACAGTTTTGCCAAAACTTTCTTTTTTTCTCAATTTATTTTATTGATAAACAATAAAAGTAAATGAGAACTCATAAGTTATAAGCTGTGCTTTAAATAATACAGTGATACATAGTTAATGCTAATGGCAGTAATACATAATTAATGGTAATGCTATTTACTGCTATTTGTCTGAATATTTAGTAAATAAATGATATAAATGATCTGGTCCAAAGCAAATAATGGCAAATAATACTGATGGTGGTGGTAATAAGTGACATAAATGGTAATTGTTAATTAATTGGTGGTGACTTAACAACTAATAAAGTTAAAAATTCTATTTTACATATATTAATGTTAATAATCACTGCTGTGACCATTGGTCACAGAATGTTTGGAATGTAACATTTTTATTAGATTTATTCCATTATATGAGTGACAACAAATAAGAGCATCATTAACATAATTAAAATTAATTTATTTTAAATTAAAATTGGAACCTGCTATTTATTCTTGAGAGAAATAGTTGTTTTTTTTTGTAAAAACTGAGTCCTCTAGCGGCAGCTGAAGACATTGAAATATTTTCTTCAAAGTTGTAAACATTTTTAACTGAACTCTGTCAATAATCTAATATATGCATAGAATTTTTTTTTTTTTTTTGCAATAAATAACAGAAAAAGTTTTTTTTTTAAAAAAAAAAAAACACTTGGCACCAACTAAAGACATCAAAAAAATTTTAAAAAACTTGGCGCAATTAACAACTTTTCTGCTCTATTAAAATTTCAAAAAAAAAATGTTTTCGACACACTCTACATGCTAATACCTGTCATCTGCATTTTTACACTCTACATGGTCGAACTCTCGTTACTTCTCGTTACATGGCTGAACTCTTAAAAACTAGTAGCTCAAAAAAAAAATAGTAAGTTATGTAAAAATAATGACAAGTAAGATCACACATCTCAAGATTTTTTATAATCTGAAATCTGATCCAACCAAAACAATAATAGCAGTTTCTATTAAATAACCTCCAGAGTTATTAAATTATGCATCAAAAACAAAAAAATTGCGTTGCAAAAATAAACAAGTCTTACAAAACTAATAAAGGCAAAGTTTGATTTTTCTTCAAAATCTGAACTAAATTTGTTGCCTTTGATTTCTGATTATTGAAACAATAATCTTAACTATATTTTAGCTTGCTTAACAAAAAATGCAAGAGGTTTAAAATAAATATGTCATATTGGTAGAACCATCCAAAAGTCCTTTAGTGAGAAAATAAATCAAATTCATGGCTTCTAACAATCAGACTAGTACTCTTGAATATGTTTATGGATGAAAGAGTATGTTAAGTCCAAGCTGATGGTGAAAAAATCAAAGTGTTGTATACCTATTGAAGGTGCTTCAAGTCCACATTCAGTATATGTTAGTGGAAATTTTTTTTCAATTTTTTAGATTTTTTTGGTTTTTAAAAAACCATCAGAATGCAAAACTTTTAAGCATAGATAGCTGCAGAATTATAACAACTGCCATAGTGTCTATTGAAAGTGTATCTTACTATTTTGTTTGATAACCACAGCGTTATTTAAATAACTTGTATTTAGTGGCAAAAGTTAACAAAATGATTCAGTTAAAGCAATAAATAGACCAACTATTACCAAAATAGACCAAATATTGCTAAAGTACACTTATAACTTTATTCTTAGTGTTTTGAACATATTTTTTGTTTATTTCAATTTTTTAATTTTGCAACTTCCTCGTAAGTCACCCTTTTATTACCACTTTTTTTAAAAAATATGTTTGAATTTAGTTCAAAATCCAAATTCTTCTGAGCAAATTACCATGCCAGAATCAAGTCAAGGTGAAGGTGTGTATGATGTTACTGCAAACAGAGAAAAAAACTTAAGACAAACAGAGAAAGGAGTATTTGTGCCTACGGTAGATTGGGTGAGTAATAATGTTTACTCTTTTTTTTTTAACATTGAACACCCTGAGCACTTTAATGTTGTGTAATTCAAAAAAATATTTTAATTTAGAGTACACTTTATATTGTTATTAATAATTATTGTTTCAAAAAGTTTCAAAATTCTCTTAAGATAAATTACTGTATAAAATAAAATCTAATTCGTATCTTTAAACTTTTATATATGATAGAAATTCATCTCTATGTTAACTTATCGAAATTCTGAAATTAGTTTTATCAGAGTTAGTTTGTTTATTGCAACTAAAAAATGCTTTTATTTACCATAATTAAATAGTTAAAGGAAAAAAAATTATAAGGAAAAAATACATTATTCTTCACTGTAGAAGTGATTCCATGGCCTTGGAAAAATTTTGACTTACAACTGCAAAGTTATATCAGGCTTAAACTAAGAGAAAAGATGTTAATACTTTGTCTACATCATTTTTTGATGTTGTTACTTTATTAAGTTACTTATTCGATTTCAAGTTTTTAAAAGATTTTTTATACCTTAATTGTGTATGGAAGCAAAAGGGGTCGGGGATAAATATGAAGATTAAAGAAAGATAATGTGTTGATTAGTTTTGTTATCTTGGAGACGGTAGATCAGCTGGTGGAGTAGAATAAGCATCAATAGCAAGAGCTTAAAACAAGACTTTAAAGTTATTGATGATGATGTTTTTTCTCTGCTCTTTTCTCCTATTTAACTTTCTTTAAATGTCAAAAGTGTCTCTGCTAACTTCTTTATTAAGCTTTTACTAGTTTTCATGTTGTTGTTTTTTTTTGCTGTGATTTTTGATCCAAAAGCTTATTAAAAAGAAAAAATATCTTTCTCAAGTAAGGAGTGGAGTTGAATACAACCATTAGTTTATTAAACTATTTTATATATTTTTTTTTAAACACTCAACTTGGCGAGTAGAATATTTTGGTGCTTATATTTTGTATTATCTCTCTGTATTTTTAAAACAAATGTAAAGCCAAAGGCAATCTTACAAAAATTTTATTTTACAAAACGTTACAAAAATTTTTTAAAAAGTATACTTGAGATGATGTATATGGTAAAAAATTTTTTACATTCAAAAAAGCCTTAGTATTTTTTTAGAAAATACTTAAGATATTGGTTATAATAATTGGTTTTGTAATAGGTCATATTGGTGGTTCATATTGCTGCATATGATAAATTACTTTTAAAAAATAGGGAAAATCACACTTTTAAATGAAGATTCAGGTGTTGAAATTTTCTACATAAAGCTATTCAGGATGTGATAAAGCTATTCAGGATGTGTATACAGAATACTGTTAGAAAAGAACTAGATAATACAAACAAAACAAGGCCAACAAGCAATTGCAGAAAAATCTTATAAAAGAGATGCCAAAAATATAATTGTAAGTCAAGATATAAGAAATGAGAAATACAGCTAAATCATCTACGCCACATTGTTCAGTTTTAGATGAATCTAATTCCGACAGAGAAGACAAGTTTCAAAAAAAGTTTGATAAAAAAGAAAAAAGGAGAAGATCAAAATTATTTTTTTTATATAAAAATACTTTTGATACAAGTGTCATGGATGACTGTAAAGTTATGGAAGAAGTGGAATGCTTAATTATTAAATCAGTTTTTGAGGGAATTGAAGAATACCCAAAAATGATACAGAGGTGTGCTGAATACTTATTTGTATGACAGCCTCTAAAGCAAGTGTAAAGAAGCTATTTTCTGCACTTAAGTTTATATTAAGTGATCTGCATTCCTCACTTAAACCTGATATATATTATATATATATTTGATTTATTTTACCTAGAGATGCTACGGAGTTGCTACGGAGCTGGAGTTAAACCCAAAAATTTTAATTGAGCATGGAGTCAAAGCCAATTTTTAAACCTTGCCTCCGATTCCTTGATGAAATGTATCAGTTGCTAATGTAGAAAAAGATCATTATTATTAATGTAGAAAAAGATCATACTTATGTTTGAAATTTATTAGTTATGTAGAAAAATATTTTATGTTTAAAATCTTAATATTAAGAAAAAAATATGATATTTTTACTCACTTAAATTACAAATTTATCTTTATAAATTTTTATTTGAAAACAATTTTTTGTTATGTAATGAAGATAATGAATATTATATATGAAGATTTTTAAAAATAAAGATAAGTAAAAGTAGTTCACCATAGCTCCATGGCATTGAATATGGTGTCTATTATGTTTAGTGATTTTAGATACTAGTGTACAGACTGGTTCAAACTAGGATATTTTACTTTGTATTATATAAGTATAAATGTAAAATGTTAAAAACAGCTTTGTTAATTTTTATTGATTTTAAAGGTATATTCATGGAAGCAAAAACTTCCCCTACAGACCATAATGCGACTGTTGCAAGTTCTTGTACCTCAAGTAGAAAAGATATGTATAGATAAGTAAGTAATAGATTTAACTTTTAAGAGGATTTATATACATGCATACAGACACACACATACACACACACACACACACACACACACACACACACACACACACACACACACACACACATATTTATATATATATATTCACTATTCCCTCCCTTATAGACCCATAGCTTTTAAAGTTCAGTTTTGTTATCACAAAACTGAAAGATATATTTTTAGTTTTTCAATTTCAAACTCAACCCTCCCTCCACCATTTTCCCACTTCCCTGGAAATATTTATACTATTTTTAAAACTTTAAGGTTTAATATAATTAGATGAAATTATGTGTATGTACAAATCAGAAACACAATTCAATGATAACAGTTGAATGATGTAATACAATACTATCATTTGTTTATTAAATTAAATAACTTTAAATTAATTTTCTCATCTCTTTTGTAGTTGTTTTTTTTTGCATGACTTTAACTGCTTGTTAGACACAAATGCTGCTTTATTGTGTTGTAGTTTATTTATTGTCTCTATTCTAATATTTTTTTAAAGTTGTGTGTATTTTCTTGTTTTTTTTTAAACTGTAGGACAATTTTTCATAATTGCCTTTATTATAAAAATGGGCACTAAGTCTTGATCAGGTATATTCTAAGCATCTACAACAATGTGAAGAAATTATATCTGAAAAATGAAAGTTTCTTACTATTTTTCTTCTTACTTTCTGATTATGTTTAAATTAAGATTCTTTCTGATTATGTTTAAATTTAGAAGACAAACTGTAAGAAACTCACTCGTAGACATTTTTAGGTTCTTTATGTCAGTTTATGTGATCTTGTCGCTGTTTTGTGATCTAAACATTTGAATTAGATAACCTTGTAATCTTCTATCAAATAATTTTAGAAGTTTTATCTTCTTTTTTTTTGTATCAAATTTTAGTTGCTAATTGTTAGACTCTTTTTATAAGAATAATATCTTTAGCCTAGTGTGGGTTGCATATTTGAAATGCATATTCTAAATGAGGTTGCACAAGTACTGTGTATAAAAATTTCATTTTTTTTTTCATTGAGATAGGTGAACGTGTGTTTTAATAATCTTAATTTACTATAAACTTTGTTAACAATGGCCTCATTATGATGTTACCATTTTAAACATTTGAAATATATCAATGATGTCTCTATTCAATGATGTCTCTTTCAACTCTTTTATAATGGTTCTTAATTCAGCAGTGTTGCATTTGAGTGTGTATTTGATTTTTGGGTTATCATGGTCTACATGCATTTTTCTGCATTATTTTGTATTTATTGCTATTAAAGCTTATTTTAGTCATTTGTTGCTTATTTTAGTCAAGAGATAATGAAAAACAATTTAATGTGAATTTATTTTTTTTCTCGCTTTTGGGTCATCTGCTGCATATAATTTTGCTCTGTTATTCAAATTCTTTATTAAATCATTAATGGAATTACATAAAGTTAAGGACTGGTCCTTGTGGTACTCTACTTTTCACTGTCTCCCATTCTGATATATATTTCCCAAGAACTACTCTTTGTTTTCTGATATTCAAAAATGTATTGCATCTAAATAATAATTCCTTCATAACATTTGATTCCAAATTAAAGACCTCATTCTAAAAGAATGAGGTCGGCAATAATTTGCCGACCTCAATCTTTTAGAGGATGTTTTTTTTTGCCAACTTGAAAAGGTCAGCAAAAAAAAAATTTGATACAAAGGTCTTACTGTAAAACATAGAAACGAGGTAGATGGCTCTTTCTTTAAGATCAGTTAGCATATCTAAAGTTTCTAGAAAGTTTGTAATGCAGCTTTTTGCTTTTATAAAGCCATTTTGGTCTTCATTTATTAAATTGTTGTCAATAAGATGCTTTTCCATCGTATCTATATCTTCTCCATTATTGTATCTCTGGCAGTTCTTTCCATTAGCTTGAAAACAGTTAAAGTTTACAAAATTTGTATGTTGTCATATGTTATCAGCTTTTAAGCGACTTCTTTTTTTAAATAACTGTAATGTTTGCTTCTAGCCAAAGTTCTTGTAGTGTATTTGATTTGCGTGAGTGATTGAAAATAATGCCCAATGGCTGGCTAAGACATCCAGCACAATTATTAAAGACAAATGGGTGAATTTCATCGCTTTCTGGATTTATTTAAATTAAATTTAGCATCGGTTTGCTATACTAATTCATTTTAAAATGGGTTCAGACAAACTGTATTTGTTACACTTTCACATAATGGAATATCCTCAAGATTTTCATTTGTAAATACAAAACAGAAGAATCAAATGGTTAACTATAACCTGGTTGTAATTAAACAACTTGTTATTATTGGTAATAGGTGGCCTTATGTGGTCATTTATTATTATCAGTAATAAGTTGTTATCAACTTGTTATTATCAGTAATTAGTGATCATATGGCTAGTGATCCCATGCTTTAAGTTTACTATTAATTTATTTGTAAATTTGTTTGTAAATTTGTTTAATATTAATTAATTTGTAAATTTGTTTCAGGTTATTATGATTGTGCAATCTTTTTGATTTTTTTTTCTTTTTTTTTTTTACTTTGTATTTAATTTTTATTTTTAAAATTGTTTCGTGCTTAAGTTTTGCATCCATCTATAGAAATTTTTGATTATTTCTAAAGTTGATTTTATTTGACTTTTGGTATACATTGAAAAATTGTGCATCATGTTGCATGGTATTAAAGTTAAAATCATAAATTTGATGACCTCTAAAGGCTTGATTTGAGTTAAACTTCGAAATGAGTTTGCCATCAAGAATAAATCAAGATTTCTAAAATCATTTGCTTATAGTTGAAATAATGGTTTTAAAACATTGAATTAAGTAAGGTTCCTTAACACAGTTGATAAATGATTCTTTTGGTCCCATACTAATACTTTGATACTCATTGTTCTATTTGCTATTTAAAGATGGGAAGTTAAAATTACCTTAAATCCAATCATCGACGTGTTCCTCCAAGAATTTTTTCTTTTAAATGCCTAAGACTTATTTTGTACTTGTTCAATACCTCAGTTATTTTCTTAAATATTGTTAATGGTTTTTTTATCAATTAGAGTTATTGCAGCTAACCAAATTTGAAGTTCTGATTTTTTAATACAACAACATAGATTTCTTTCTTGTTCAATTTCTTTCCATCAAAAAGCAAAGTACCATTTTGTTTTTAATGAATTTCTTCATAGTTTTGGTGCATTTTCTGTGATTTTCTATACCATGATCTAATTGTTGTTTGCAAACTCTTGCTGATTTCAAAACTCTTAAATTTGTTATGTTTTAAATTTCTATTTTTGTGGTGGAATATTAAATTTTTTTTTTTTACTCTAGCAAGATATTCAACATCAACAGTTTCTAAAGATGTATTGATATAATAGATGCAATTAAAGGTGCTATTTTTTTTTGATGAAGGAACGTTATTTATACTACTGATTGAGGCATTTAGTGCAACTTATTTTGATGGATGCATTTTTAAATATGTTTTTGTTGTATAGCCTACTTATTCTTCTGATTTAGTCTGCACTTCATAAAGATGTTTTATTTTCAATTTTCAACCATATTAGTTATTTTGGTAATAATTAACACATCATGAGAGCAAATAAAATAGTTGTATATTTTGTTTGCTCTTATGATATTTCAAAAGCAAATAAAATTTATTATGCTTTCAGCTTTCTTAGAATTTATTTTTCTGTTATGAATAAAAAATTCAACATTCCTCACAATTTTTTTTCTTCATTGCTGTTTATCTGCTATTTCCAGATTTTTTCAACTGGAGCAAAAAAGTTGATATTTTTGAATAATTGTCATTTATTTTAAGAATTTGTTCATCGTTCTTGTTTTGTATTGATTTTTAATCAAAATATTTAAAATGTTTGGAATGCTAAAAAAGTTAATAATTCAAGTTTACCAATGCTTTATCGAATAACAGATTTCAATAAAAATCAGTATTTAGTATTCACTGGATATTTTGAATACTAGTACATCTTCCATATTACAATTATATGCCGAATACTAGTACATCTTCCATATTACATTTATATGCCGAATACTAGTAGATCTTCCATATTACATTTATATGCCAAATACTAGTACATCTTCCATATTACATCTATATGCCGAATACTAGTACATCTTCCATATTACCTTTATATGCCGAATACTAGTACATCTTCCATATTACATCTATATACCGAATATTTAAAAGTTAGCATTAATCTATATTTTATCTTCAAACCTAAAGTTGAAAAAAAAAGTTTGCCGTTTTGTTAACTCTATTTAAACCTAAACTAAATCTTCATAAAAATAGTTATTGCTGTTTTAAAAATCGTTAAGTTATTGAGCAAAAATTAGGAAGAAATGAATAAAAAACGTTAATGTTGTCTTATCTTCAAAAACTGTGGGGAAAAATAGATAAAAAGCAATGATTTTTTTACCATAGCAAGGTCTTTAAAAACATTTTTTAATTGTCTTGTTTTTTTGCTTTGAGTTTTTTTAGCATGATTGTTAAATTGTTAAGTTTTTAATGGATGTTTTCACCATTGTTTTATTACTTCAGAAATGTAATAATTTATATAAATGAACTTTTTTTTATTTTTTTACTGTTATTTTTATTATTTTAAGATACTCGAGTTAAATATTACTACTTAAGAGATAAAATGTGTTATTTGTGAGAAAAATTTCATAAAATAAAGTTACTACTATAACATATAAATTATACCAATTTTATTTTGTACGAATTCCTTTAAATTCGGAATATTAAAAACATTGATTTTATTTTAAAGAGGGCTTACCGACGAATCAGAAATCATTAAGTTTTTGCAACATGGAACCTTAGTTGGATTGCTACCGGTTCCACATCCAATATTGATTAGAAAATACCAGGTATATTTTTAAATTTAGTCGTTTTAAGTTTTAAACTTAATGTCAATTTTTTAAATTTGAAATTTTATTTACAAAAATGATTTCTTTTGTCTTACAACTCATCTTATGATACCAGGCAAATAGTGGTACACAACTTTGGTTTCGAACATATATGTGGGGAATCATCTACTTACGGTAAGAGGCGTTAATAGTTAATTTAACTCAGTAGTTTCAATTTTTTTGCAGATTTTTTTTGCAGTTTTTTTTTGCAAGCTAAACCATGCTTAACTCTCTCCAAAATTTTGCTTCTAAAAAATGTAACAATACTGATTTTTTTTCGATATGTTTTCAACGTGCTTCAATAAGATTCGTTTACAATACCTTTATTATTACTGTCATAAGTGGAAAGGAAAAGTTAAAAAGAATGTAAAGGAAGTTGCAAAGTAACGTCACAAGTAATAAACTTTTTAAAATAATCCACCGATTTTTTTTAAATTGATTTTTTCTATAACTTAGCAAATTTTACAATAAAAACTTTTAAATTTTTATTTTTCATTCTTAAACTTTTTAAATTTTTATTGTGGCTTTTTTTTCCGTCGTTTATTCTCATTGTACATTGTGTTAATTCTCATTGTACATTGTGTTAATTCTCATTGTACATTGTGTTAATTCTCATTGTACATTGTGTTAATTCTCATTGTGCATTGTGTTAATTCTCATTGTAGATTGTGTTAATTCTCATTGTGCATTGTGTTAATTCTCATTGTACATTGTGTTAATTCTCATTGTGCATTGTGTTAATTTTTTTTTTAATTAAATAATTTTTCACTGTATAATAATTTCGGTGTTCAGAAAATCTCTAAAAGCGATTTTAGAATTCAGGGCTATTGTTATTGATTCAGCGGGCCCAAATTAAAATGTTTTTTTTTTACAAAAATGTAAAGTTTATTGCTTCTGGCACTTTGCTTTTAGGTAAGTTTAGTCTAAAATATGGTGAGTTATAATAATTTCATTGCATCTGTAATGAAATTATCGTAATGAGGGTCATTCCTTTACCCAATAATTATCAGGTAAGGAATGACTACGTTACATTTTTTTTTAATTTCAAAATCGAATAAATAAGTTAAAGTAGCGTTCTGCATCATACGATTGTCCTTACAATGAATGCTGTTAGATTCTTAGTCTTTATTTGAATTTGTCAACACTTTGAATGTAATAATAAATTAATTTGATGTTTTTTCTATAGAAACATTGATCCGCCCATATGGTACGACACCGACGTTCGGCTCTTTGAGATTCAAAGAGTTTGATTTAAATGTATTGATTTTTTGCTTCAGCAAATTTATTTATTTTACAATATATTTTATTTATACTATCTTTGCTTTGTGTCTAAAATTTTTTTTTTATGTTTTTTTACTGGTCCACAAGCTTACCTTTAAATATAAAAAGGTGCGTTAGTAAGATTTTATTTCTATTGTTTAATTTTACCTAATAATCTTAATAAATTTAACGCTCTGTTGAGTTGAGGAGTTTTGATTTATTTTTTATAAAAATCTATATTTTATTTTCGGAGACAATGAAAATTTTCAATATTTTAGATATTTTTTTGTTTTTAGCCTTAAACTGTTAATAGTTGAGCTGTTGTATTTATCAGCCCAACTATTTTTAAAAAAAAGATTTTCATATTATTATTTTATTGTTCAAAGCGCTAAAGTAAAAAAAAGATGGCGTTAAATATTGAAAAAGTTATAAATCAGCAAGATCTAACTCATTGTTGCACTATGCGTCGCTAAAAGAGAAGATATGATAGTAAATAGAGACGCATCGATTATTTTATTTTATACTGATTCACAAGTCATCAAATGTTTTTTTTATGCATAAAATAAAACTTTTTATGCATATAAACTGCATTATTTTTCTCGACTAATATGGATTTTGATATAAAAAAAAAAGAGAAATCAATCGTTTCAGTATTGAAAACTATTCCGCTTATTTATTGTAGCAGGTTACTAAGATATATCTGTAGAGATTGGAAAAAAGAGAAGCAGATTTAAAAGAACTCTATTAGTCATGTTTTTTTGATGTGAAACTCCTAATACTATTTTATAGAACTTCATTAAGTTCCCGACTGTCATCATTGCTACTTCCAATTTGATTCTCTATTGCAAATGTTTAATTTTCAATACTCGTTCCTCAATAAATTAATACACTTAAATATGAGTTTTTAAAAGGTTAGAATTGGTTAATGTGGTTGCCCAAGAAATAAATCTTGATTTTTTCAAAACAAAAAAAAAAAAAACCTTTTTCATGAGCAGAATTTTATCCTCTTTAAAATGGTGTATAAATCTTATATGTTCAATTTATATAAAGTTTTTTTTTTTTTCATTTTTATATAGTGGTATTTAAGGTTTTTTTTCGCATTGTTGTTTTTCACGTTTTTCTTCATTTGTAATTTCAATATCTTGGGTTTATCTCCTCAGATAATCCTCAACTCCGTATCAAACGTAATGTCTTGTGGTGTATGCAACATAAAATATATTATTTATTTGATTTTTATGAATGTATATGAGGTGTAATGACTTATTTGTATTTTTTATTACTTCTAACTCTTTTAGACATAAATATATAACAATGGCCAATGGAAATAAGCAATCTAATGCAAGAAAAGTTAAAAGAAAGGCTCCTCCCAATCGGTTTAGGAAACAGGAAAAAATTGATCTTTCTGCCAAAACACACTGTTTAAATACAATAAGCATGTGTTCTAGTGCAAAAAAATTAAATATGGGTATTTACAATCAATTGGAGTGTCGTGATATGTATGACTATAACATGCTTATTAACTTTTCTGTTCTCGAAAATATTTTTTTGGAAATAGCTTGTCCAAAATGTCATATGCTAACCATTGAGTTATTTGATAACACACAAAAAAGAATGGGATTTTCACATAATCTCGAGTTCAAATGGAGATCTTGTGACCAATGGAGTCTAACAGTTTACTCATCTAAAGAATGTGTAAAGAATAGCAGTAATACCACTGGAAGAAATATATTTGAAGCAAATGCAAGAGCGGTGATTGCTTTTCGAGAAATTGGTCGAGGTCATTCAAGTTTAAACACATTTACTCAATGCATGAACATATATGGTTTAGCCAAAAACGCTTTTGATAACCTAATTTCAAATGAGATATATAATGCATATAATGAGGCAGCTTTAAAAAGCATGAAAAAAGCTGCAGACGATCTTCAAGATTCTTCAGATGGTCCAACACAACAGCGTATAAAAATAGACGGAGCGTGGCAGAAAAGAAGCCACTCATCTCTTAATGGATTTGTTACTGGTATCGTTGAAGATAAAGTCGTAGATGTACAAGCTTTTTCCAAACATTGTAAGGGTTGGCTTATGTGGGAGAAGCAAAAAGGGTCACCAGGTTATGAAAGATGGGAAGCAGAACATGTATGCAATATTAATCATGTTAAGTCATCTGGAGCTATGGAGGGAGCTGGTGCTGTTAAAATCTTTGAATGTTCTGTAGAAAAGAACAACTTAATTTACAGAGAATACTTAGGAGACGGAGATTCTTTGTCTTTTAAAGAAGTCATAACAGCAAATCCCTATAAAGACTTTGGTATAACACCTCTCAAATTGGAATGTATTGGGCATGTTCAGAAGTGCTTAGGTACTCGTCTTAGAAATCTTGAGATATCACATAAAGGTACAAAGAATCCTATATCAGGAAAGGGAAAGTTGACTGAAAAAACAATCAATTCTATGCAAACCTATTATGTAAAAGCTATAAGAAACAACTTAGACAATGCCTATGCCATAAAAAAAGCAATCAGTGTTGTTTCACTGTACTGCGTTTACCGATGAGAACCAGCGGCATGGAATGTGTCCACGCGATGACACTTCTTGGTGCAAATGGTTAGATAAGACTAATAAGACAAAAACATTCAAAAACACCATAAGTTTACCAATGTCCATTCATTGCCTTTTAAAACCATTCTTTGTAAGTTTATCAGAAGATGACTTATTGAACAAATGTGTTCACGGCCAAACTCAAAACACTAATAAATCGTTTAACTCAGCTGTATGGACTCGCTGTCCCAAAAATGTTTTCATTAAAAGAAGAACATTTGAGTGTTCAATTAACTCAGCTGTTTTACATTACAATGATGGGAGTGGCGGAGTGAATGCAGTTTTAGGACATTTTGGCTTACGTGGAAAGGTAACCGCTGAAAGTTCTATTGCACGAGACTGCAAACGTGTTGCAAGAATGGAAAAGCGATCCAGTCCAATCGTTAAAAAACAAAGAAAATAATTAATAGCAGTCAAAAAAGGATATGTGGATAAAGATAATGAGAATGAAAAGTGTGAATCTTATGTTGCTGGTGGTTTTTAACATCTTTTTTTTATTATTTTAGACAAAAACTTGATTTTCTTATGTTTATGGTTTTACATAATTTTTAAGATTTTAAAACATGATATCTCAAGATTGAATGGATGAAATATGTTGAAATTTTCAGGAAATACTCATATATTATATATAATCCATACATCATAGGCTTTTCTTTTATTGAGGTAAATAACTTCTTAATTTGTGACATTTATACAAATAATGCTATGTCTTTAGCACTCTTTTTACTAATAGAGGCATAACTTTTGACTAAATGAGTCAATCAAAAAGTTGGTATGACAAATGGATTTTACTAATATCTTGAAGCTATGTTGAAATTTTGATGTAGTTAACATGTTCATATCTGCAGATATCGTGTTTTGAAATATTGTATTTTTTTGTCTCATTTTAGCAATAAAATAGGGTAATCGAGGCAAAAAAAAATTTGGTGTCTTTAAAATATTTTTTTAGTCAAGGCCATTTATATATTCCAAAATTTGGTTATTTAAATTCACAGGGTCAAAAAAAAGTTGGTTTCTTGGGCAACCCCCTTAATGAGTTTTATACTGTTGGAGTCTGTCTTTGAATTGTTCTGTTGCGGAAAACCTAATAATCTTTAATTTAAAGTAGACACAGAGCAACATTTTAAAAATAAATTTGTAGGTCACTAGATGATTTTTTTTTGGTATATTACTTCGAATTATTAATATAAAAAAAAGGTGTTGTATTTACTAGAACGAGCGATAATTTGTGAAAAACACAATGTTATAAGTTTTTGAATATATATATATATATATATATATATATATATATATATATATATATATATATATATATATATATATATATATATATATACACTTATCTAATTTAGGCTTCTACTGCCAGTTTCTTTCAGTTATTGTATGAAAACATGTTATTATAAATAACGGCAGTCCGAAAAAACAAAAATATTAAAATAGATATCTGAGAAAGAAAAAAAATAAACTTCGAGTGAAAATGTTTTACTTGACTCAAACATTTTTTTGAAAAGTTTCTTACGGAGAATACTTTTCGCAAGCTTGGTTTATAATGAAACATGTTGCTTTTTTCATTAAATTGTAGAATTAGAATTATACTATCGAATTGCAATGAGTGTAATCTGACAATTTTTCAAATAAACTGTTTAATGTTGATTTATAACCGAATTATTCATATTTTATAGCAGAAAACAATCATAAAAGTCAAAATATTTTTATAATAAATAACTTTTTGACATGCTACTCTTTTCTAATGTTTAATCTAGGTTACAAACACGAATATTGGAAAGTATGGTATATATATCCCTCGTTGAGCGAAATAGACAAATATGAGCCTTTTTAACAACCTCTCGTGCTACTTAAAATATTCAAAAATTTCAAATTTACTTAAATTTTTAATAGCGCGATATAATTTAAGAGGAGTTAATTTATTCGGATTTGTTGAAAAATTTAAAGTATGTTATTTGGAACCTGGAAAAATAAAAGTTTAACTTTTCGTTGTTTTTTTTAATCCTTAAAGATTTTTAGAACTTTTGAGAATCGCGTAATTTACAAAGTAAAAAAGTAAAAGATGTCCTTAACTACATCGGCAGCCGTAGCCAGTCCAGCACAGTCATTCAAAATGAAGAAAAAACGGCAAAATTTATATAACCATCGCATTTTTAATATGTTATAAATGAACAGTTAGTTTTTTTTTGTCTAAAAATCAATTACGTGATTTTAAGTTATTTTTACGCGCAACAACCAGCAAAACGTGCGCATATCTAAAAAATACGCGCGTTTGATATTTTACACGCGCAAGCAGAATTTTTTTTTTTAATTTTACTTCTCAAATCAAGTAATAGTTCGCATGATAAACAATTTATTTTTAAACTTTTTAACTCACTTTAATCAGTCGTGATCACTCGGTGCACTATTATCCAGACTTAAGTCATAACACGGCGATCCATACTACAAGCCTTGCCAACGCGGAAATGGCGTATCTGACAGGGGGCCTATTTTATAAACAGCAAAAACTAAAATTAAAGCAAGACATATATATATATATATATATATATATATATATATATATATATATATATATATATATATATATATATATATATATATATATATATATAATCGACAAATAAACGTTAAATAAAAAAAAGACAGCAAATTTCAAATAAATAAATATATATACACACATAAACACACACACACACACATACACATATATATATATAAGCGACAAAAAAACTTTAAAAAAGTCAGTTAACTTTAAATAACTCTCTCTCTCTTTCTCTCTCTCTCTCTCTCTCTCTCTCTCTCTCTCTCTATATATATATATATATATATATATATATATATATATATATATATATATATATATATATATATATATATATATATATATATATATATATATATATATATATATATATATGTATATATATATATATATATATATATAAACTTTAAATAAAAACTTTAAAAAGAATTTTAAATATATATATACATATATATAATATTTTGTTTTAAAATATTGTCAGAGAATTTATGACAATTTCAATATTTTTTGAGCTGGTTCTTTATTTGAACGTGGAGTCAGAAGTTTAATAAATTGTTCAAAAAAATGTTTGAAAGAATATTTCCATGATGTCGCTGCATCTCAAAGTTGTTAAACTCTGAAACCATCATTAGAATATTGCTTAATGATACTTTGCATACACTCTCCTTAATTGCATTGAAAACTATGAAAGAAAATATTACCCATTGACAAGTATTATCTGTGGGAATATTAAGCCCACCACGGTCGATTGAGTCTATGTATTGTCCATACTTTTGGAGGTAAAAAGTGGTTTTATCAAGCAATCCAATTTCTGATAGTTCTTTATCATTACGAGTTAAATACCCTGATATATATATATAAGAGCCATATTTGTGTCAGGAGAAATAAAAGATTTGAGATCTGGTAGATCAAATGTCAAATATCTCAGCAGAGGTCTCATTCAATAAAAAACCACAATTTGATAAAAATGAGTTGTACCAAGACTTATCTCAAAAGCTGGGTTATCAAGTGATAGCAAAAGCTAAGCTCTTGAAGTATTCAACTTTTCAATCACTTGTTGTACTGTTATGAAATATGTACCTCCTGAACCTTGGCACAATTTGCTAAATTCTTTTTCCAATGGATCAGTAGAAAACTCACTAAGAATGACATATTGATGTGAGCTTTCCAATAATGATTTACATAGTTCAACAACACCATTGCATGTGTGGTAAATTGAATGTGCAGTATCGCAAGTAAGTTGTTTCTCCCTTTTACCTTGCTTTTCAGCCATCTTTAAAGCCATATTTTCAAAATATTTTCAAATCTATTATCATTAGGATCTCTAATTACTTCTTGAAGTTCACCATTGAATCTAATATCAGCATCTGTTCCCTTAACATTGAGAACTTTCCACCATGACACAACAATGTTAAAAAAATCTGCTGTATCTTGTCTTTCTTTTATATGCTGCAGTCCTGGATGATTAATTAAAGCATGGCAAGTTTTGTCACAAAATACCCATAAACAGGTTGAAAAAAACCTGAAACTGACTGCCTCTCAATTGGCTCTGGAAATATTGAATTTTCATTTAAATTGGATAGTTTTTTAAGATGATCCCATTGTGCTGCTTTACATGCTACTTTACATACTCCTTTATCATAAAAAATAAGTTGACCAGTTTTTTCAGTAAGCCAATTATTTCTAATGTTTTTAAGCAAATAGAAATAATCAAGATTAAGAAAATATCATCATTAGTCAACCAGGGTTTATCTGGAGCTGATCTTTCAAAAATTTTTAAAAATGCCTGATTAATTCTGTTTCCATCGCATATTATAGCTTTAACTTGACCTGAAGACTCCTTTATTGATTGGATAGTGTTCAAAAAGAAATTGAGAGTTTAATTTACTTATAGGTATTATTTTGGAAATGAATGATGGTCCACCAAATAAGCAACTAATCGTTAAACCCAATACAGTTTTTACAAGAGAAGTTGAATCATCGATTGCTTTTCCGAATAATGTACCACGATGGTATAACAACATTTTTTTAACATAAACCTCATCATGCAATAAATATCTAAGTTTCTGTTTTTCTTCAACAGATTGAAAAATATTGGTCAAAAAATGTTTTTCACTTAATTTAGAAAATTTTGAAGTTATTCTTGTCAAAGTTCTTACAGAAGGCAATTGGTAATCTGTTCGCAATTGATTATACAAACTTCTGGATGTAGCAAAATACTGAAAAGATCTAATAACAACCTCCTTAGAATAAATCTTACTACCAACACACTGTGTACCCATAGAAGCTAAATGTTCCTAAATTACAATTTCTTTTCAGCCTGGAATTAAATTTTTCAAATAACACAAAACTTCTTTTAAGATAGACTATGTTTTGATTTTTGAAATTCTGTCTTTAGAAATTGTAGGAACTTTATTTTTGGCACCATAATGATAAGTTTCAAAATGCAAATTCTCACTAATTTTGATTAAAAAATATGGAACTCCATTTGAATAAACTTGTGATTGTAAATGAATAGTGTTATTAATCATAAAGCATACTAATGGAACACCTAAATCTCTTTCATTATTTAAAAGAATTTTTTTCATTTCAGCAAAAGTTACTCTATCCTTTTCTAAAAAAAATGGATAGTTCATCTTGAGCAAAATTTTCGAAAACACGAAGAAGCACGAGTTGTTGCACATAATGGAGGAAGATGGGTAGAAATTTGACAAGACGGTATGCCAGGTCAAATAGATGGTAGAAATTTAGGACGATATTTTCCTCTAACTATCTATTTTTTTAAATTTATCGGCCAATGCAACTCACAAACTACAGTGTTATTAGTTACTTTTAAGTTTGCATTTGGATTTACTTTAATCCACATTTGTTTTTTTTTCATTATTTTCATGAAATCGATATACTGAAAGCTTTAAATTATCAGATTTCATTTTTGCAGATAAATAATTTGTAGTGCAGTCATAGACATTTTTTGCCCATATTCTAATCACTAAAATGGCGACTAAAGTTTAAGCGAAATTTAAACTAGTAAATCAAAAAAAAATCTTTTTTCAAATCCATGCTTGATGCAAGCAGAATTCTATTGGGCCTAGAAATTCTTTTTTTGTTATCTTTTGTAGAAGGAAAAATTACTTTTACGCTTTTAAATTTTTTTTATTAATTCAGTGTTCTTATGGGGAAATACAAATTAAATTTTTGTTAACTTAATTAACTTTTTTTGGTCAAATTTTTCCATTTCCTTGTATTGTCATCGAAAATGATTAAGTGTGCAAAATTTGAGCAAAATTGGTTGAGAAAAGAGCTTTCAAAAATTGATTTCAAATTTTGTGGCACACAAACATATATATATAGAAAGTAACCTTATATAAAGCATGGAAAAATAGAGCCCCAGTCAGATATGCGGTTTGGCTAGGCCTGCAGTATAGATTGCCGTGGTTTGCTCCAATTTAACAGCATATTTATATTCACGGTTGAAATTTCGATAAAAGATCGATGTTTTAATACTTTTTCACAGCATTTATTGATTGAATAAAATGTCGGATGAACTGTTGCGTTCATGGCAGGAATCTCTATAGCCCACGGCACAACGGGTACAAAAAAAATTTCGTAAAAATGAAAAAATGATTCCCACAATCTTTTAGGCACTATCCAGCTAAGAAAATGTGAAAATTTCAAAAAATTTGGATCGTCCGAAAAAAAGTGTTCTGAAATTGGCTTAGAAAGGCCAAAAAAGTTTTCCTGGATTATTTTATTATTATTTCTTTATGAAAATATATTTTCTTTCACTATTAGTAGCTATGTTTAGAAACTTAATTTAAAAATTAAACTTTACCAAATAAGTTTTTTTTTAAAAATACTGGTCTTATTATGTTTCTCTCACAAGTAGGAACTGCAATTTATCTTCATGTATTATTTATAATAAACAAAATTTAGTTTTAAAACATGTAAAATGCTTATGCGAAATATCTTTAGAAAATATTGTCAGAAAACTCAAAATGAAGATAAAGGGAAAAAGGGTGTAGGAAAAAAAAAAAAAACGTCGAGTTTAATGTTAACTTTTTATTTTCCCAATTTTCTATCCGGATAGAAACTTTTTTGTCTGGATAGAAGCTATTCTGATTTACGGATATAGTTTTGAACAATTTTTGAACAAAAAAAACAAATGTGGATTAAAGTAAATCCAAATGCAAACTTAAAAGTAACTAATAACACTGTAGTTTGTGAGTTGCATTGGCCGATAAATTTAAAAAAATAGATAGTTAGAGGAAAATATCGTCCTAAATTTCTACCATCTATTTGACCTGGCATACCGTCTTGTCAAATTTCTACCCATCTTCCTCCATTATGTGCAACAACTCGTGCTTCTTCGTGTTTTCGAAAATTTTGCTCAAGATGAACTATCCATTTTTTTTAGAAAAGGATAGAGTAACTTTTGCTGAAATGAAAAAAATTCTTTTAAATAATGAAAGAGATTTAGGTGTTCCATTAGTATGCTTTATGATTAATAACACTATTCATTTACAATCACAAGTTTATTCAAATGGAGTTCCATATTTTTTAATCAAGGTTAGTGAAGATTTGCTTTTTGAAACTTATCATTATGGTGCTGAAAAATAAGTTCCTACAATTTCTAAAAACAGAATTTCAAAAATCAAAACATAGTCTATCTTAAAAGAAGTTTTGTGTTATTTGAAAAATTTAATTCCAGGCTGAAAAGAAATTGTAATTTAGGAACATTTAGCTTCTATGGGTACACAGTGTGTTGGTAGTAAGATTTATTCTAAGGAGGTTGTTATTAGATCTTTTCAGTATTTTGCTACATCCAGAAGTTTGTATAATCAATTGCGAACAGATTACCAATTGCCTTCTGTAAGAACTTTGACAAGAATAACTTCAAAATTTTCTAAATTAAGTGAAAAACATTTTTTGACCAATATTTTTCAATCTGTTGAAGAAAAACAGAAACTTTGATATTTATTGCATGATGAGGTTTATGTTAAAAAAATGTTGTTATACCATCGTGGTACATTATTCGGAAAAGCAATCGATGATTCAACTTCTCTTGTAAAAACTGTATTGGGTTTAACGATTAGTTGCTTATTTGGTGGACCATCATTCATTTCCAAAATAATACCTATAAGTAAATTAAACTCTCAATTTCTTTTTGAACACTATCCAATCAATAAAGGAGTCTTCGGGTCAAGTTAAAGCTATAATATGCGATGGAAACAGAATTAATCAGGCATTTTTAAAAATCTTTGAAAGATCAGCTCCAGATAAACCCTGGTTGACTAATGATGGTATTTTCTTAATCTTTGATTATGTCCATTTGCTTAAAAGCATCAGAAATAATTGGCTTACTGAAAAATCTGCTCAACTTGTTTTTTATGATAAAGGAGTATGTAAAGTAGCACAATGGGATCATCTTTAAAAGCTTTATGAACTTGAATTTAAAAATTTAGTTCAACTATCCAACTTAAATGAAACTTCAATATTTCCAAAGCCAATTGAGAGGCAATCAGTTTCTACCTGATATGGGTATTTTGTGACAAAACTTACCATGCTTTAATTAATCATCCAGGACTGCAGCATATAAAAGAAAGACAAGATACAGCAGATTTTATTAACATTGTTGTGTCATGGTGGAAAGTTCTCAATGTTAAGGGAACAGGTGCTGATATTAGATTCAATAATGAACTTCAAGCAGTAATTAGAGATCCTAATGATAACACAGGTCAACAAAAAAAATTTTTTTTTCTGGTGCCGAGCAAACAATTTGTTTTTTGTATAGCATTTCTCATTTTGATTTCAAATATGTAACTCTTTTTTTACCATCAGGTCAAGTTGTAAAGATATTTAGGTTTAAATCTTAAGTATTTAGGGTAAAGTCCCTTATATATTGTCAAAAAAAAAGTTATTCAAAAGTATGTCAACCTGGGTCTCAAAAGAAGCGTATTTTCATAGAGATTTTAAAAATGTTATTCATTTGTAATAAAAATAAGTATTTTGTGTAATTTTGGTAAATAACATTCTGTTGACTTTTTTTTAAGAGTCTTTAGCATTTTTTCACATAATTTTTTTGTCAATAAATTTTAAGGAAAAATATTTATGTTTTCTAAAATCTCTATGAAAATACGCTTCTTTTGAGACCCAGGTTGACATACTTTTGAATAACTTTTTTTTCGACAATATTAGGGACTTTACCCTAAATACTTAAGATTTGAACCTAAATATCTTTACAACTTGACCTGATGGTAAAAAAAGAGTTACATATTTGAAATCAAAATGAGAAATGCTATACAGAAAACAAATTGTTTGCTCGGCACCAGAAAAAAATTTTTTTTTTGTTGACCTGTGTAATAGATTAGAAAATTTTTTGAATTTTGGAAATATGGCTTTAAAGATGGCTGGAAAGCAAGGTAAAAGGGAGAAACAACTTACTTGTGACACTGCACAGTCAATTACCACACATGTAATGGTATTATTGAACTATGTAAATCATTATTGGATAGCTCACATCAATATCTCATTCTTAGTGAGATTTCTACTGATCCATTGGAAAAAGAATTTAGGAAATTGCACCAAGGTTCAGGAAGTACATATTTCATAACAGTACAACGAGTGATTGAAAAGTTGAATATTTCAAGAGCTAAGTTTTTGCTATTACTTGATAACCCAGCTGTTTAGATAAGTCTTTATACAACCCATTCTTGTCCAAATTGTGGTTTTCTATTGGATAAGCCCTCTGCTGAGATATTTGACAATCTACCAGATCTTGAATCTTTTCATTCTCTAAATACAAATATAGCTCTTATATATATATACATATATATATATATATATATATATATATATATATATATATATATATATATATATATATATATATATATATATATATATATATATATATCAGGGTATTTAACTTGTAAAGATAAAGAACTATCAGAAAATGAATTGCTAGATAAAACCCATTTTTTACCACCAAAAGTATGGACAATACTCAATTGACCGTGGTGGGCTTAATATTCCCACAGATATTACTTGTCAATGGGTAATATTTTCTTTTATAGTTTTCAATGCAATTAAGGATAGTATGCAGAGTATCATTAAGCAATATTCTAATAATGATTTCAGAGTTTTACAATTTTGAGATGCATCGACACCATAAAAATATTCTTTCAAATATTTTTTTGAACAATTTATGTAAACTTCTGACTCCACATTCAAATAAAGAACCAGCTCAAAAAATATTGAAATTGTCGTGAATTCTTTGACAAATTTAAAAACAAAAAAATAAATATATTTTGTTTAATTAAAGTTTACTGACTTTTTAAAGTTAATAAAAACTTTAAAAAGTTTTTTGTTGATTACGGTTTTTTTATTGATTTATATATATATATATATATATATATATATATATATATATATATATATATATATATATATATATATATATATATATATATATGTATATATATATATATATATATATATTTGAAGTTTGCTGACTTTTTTTTTAAGTTTTTTATTGTCAATTATATATATATATATATATATATATATATATATATATATATATATATATATATATATATATATATATATATATATATACATATATATGTAGTTTATATGTTTTGTTTTAATTTCATTTTTTAATTATAAAGTAAATCTTTTTGAGAGAAAAAAGTTTATAGAGTTAAAATAAATTTACTAAACCGATTTTTTTAGTTTTTGCTGTTTATAAAATAGGCCCCCAGTCAGATATGCCGTTTTCGCGTTGGTAAGGCCTGCAGTATAGATCGCCGTGCGGCAAACAAATTAAAATTTTTAGAGATATTCCTTAAGCGCAAAAACCCAAAAAAATATTTTATTTTAGAAAATTTCAAAACAAAGTTGATTTTATCTGTGAAAAGAAATTGAAAACAATTTCAAGTAACATTTATTCTGTGAAGCCCTATTGTTTTTTTAAGTTTTGATTTTAATGCCCACTAATGTGGCTCCATTATCAATCAATAAAGAAATAAAACAAAGAAATATTAAAACGTTTTTGAGTGCTGATCAAATTGTGACTAATAACCTTAATGAAAGAAATAACTTTCTTGTTCAGATTTTGCACATCTTAAGCTTAACTCTTTTAGATATGTCTCCTCATTTCATTAAAATTGAAAATTGGTTGTATAACTATATTACTCAGAAATTTAGATCACAAACCTGTGTTATGAAATAGCACTAAAATGAAAGATTGTGTAGGTGTTTCTTTTGGTAAACGGGTATTTGTTGCTCGAATTCAGGTAGCTCCATCAGATTCTAATTTAATTTTTGTTCTAGAACATTGTCAGTTTCCTGACAGTTTTATTGGCATATTCAATAAAAATAATAGTCAATGTCAAACATTTGTTAAAGTTAGTGTATATCTAAAATAACTGTGTTCTCAACACAGTTTTTTAGATATACTGTATGTTGCATGCTCAAGAAGCATTTAATAGTTGGTTTCTCAAAATTGATAAAGATTTAAGGTATGATAGGTAGAAAATGTTACACAAATAATGTAATATTTTCTAATATTCTTTAACTATAGTCTTTAGATTTTTAAATTTGAAAGTCGATTGTTTGTACATTGCGAACACGTGTTGTATGCTAATGTAACAATGTACCAACTCAAATGCATATATATATATATATATATATATATATATATATATATATATATATATATATATATATATATATACATATGTATATCAGCTTTGGGAGTTAACTTTGGGGTGTTGAAAATCCTATACACCCCCTCCTTACGGACAGCCCTGTTTGTTATATATGCTTATAATTGTTATATGTGTAATGTAAGATTGTATTTGTTATATAAGGTTATATGTGTTTATAGTCTGTATATATATTTATAATATACTGTTTCCATGTTTTTAAAGTGGTGCAACTTAGTAACCTGTAGAGTATGGTTGTTAGGCTTGTCAGCCAAGCTGTGTGCTTATAAATGTCTTATGCCCTATTTTTGTGTGCTATTGTTGTGATGTTATTTTTGTGATTTGTGTTGATAGAGAGCTTGGCTTACCTTTCCGTTGGTGACTATCGATAAAAATGAATTATAGGTAATTTTGTTACATACACTTACTCCTTTTATTTATTCACTAAAAGCCAAGATAGCATTTTGCTATAACTGCAATTTATGTCCTAATTTGATTTTATAATTAGTATTGTTAATACTTTTGATCTTTGACACAAATTTTATAGCTTCTTTTCAATAGATAGTTTCAAATAAATTTTATAGTTTGTTTTCAATAAGTTTCAAATTTTATAGTTTGTTTTCAATAAATTTCAAAATTCACTTTAATATCACAAAAGGCTACCATAAATAAACAGGTAAATTTTTAAATGTGGTGTTTTTTTCTTTTATATTATGTCATAATTCCATAACTTTTTTCTTTTAGATTTATCATGACGTACCATTTATCCAATATAGAAAAAATAGAAAAACAAAATTAATAATTGTAATGTTTTTTTTAAATAGTAAATTTTTGTTAATTTTTTGAAAAGATATATTTTATGAAAAGATATATTTTATGAAGATATATAATTTGTTCATTTTATTTGATATTTCTATATTTCATGCATAATAGTTTTAATTGTTTAACTTAAGTTTATTCCAAAACTGTTATTATCTATTCACCATTTACTAAAACCTATTGAAATAGACTTTAAATAACAAGTTTATTAATGGTTTGTTTGGAACAGACCCACCATGACTCGTATTTTGGGAAAGTGGATTTTGAATTACATTATTTAGATTAATAATTGAATGACATATTTTTAAGGTGTAAAAAAAACTTACTATTGTTGTACTTTGTTAATATGTAAGTAAATGATTCCTTTATTCACTGCCATATTAACTACGCTAACATTGCTTGGGGTAGTGTGAACAAAAGTATACTAGAACCTCTTCATCGTCAACAGAAACACATTGCACGTCTTATAAACTTTAAAGACCGTTTTACTCATGCCAGGCCTCTCTTACTTGAAATGAATATTTTAAATATATATCAGTTAAACGTTTATAATATTTTATGTTTTATGTATAAATGTAAAACCAACGATTCCCCTTCTTCCTTTCATAACCAATACTCAATAAAAGAAAAAAACAAGTACAATCTACGAAATGATAATTCTATTCGACTACAATTTTCGCATACAAATTTTGGTAAATCTTGTGTTTCTTTCCGAGGAGCCTTTCTTTGGAATAAAATAGTTTTGAAACATTTTGACTTTTCTCATGAATGGACTTATACCTCTTATAAAAGGAAACTTAAGAAAATCATTTTGTCTATTGATAATATACTTATATACTTTTAATAGGAAATTTATTTGAAAATTTCTATTTTTTATTTAAATTATGTTTTTCTTCTAATATTGTTAAACACAGTTTTTTTTTATTTATTTTAAAATATGTAACACGTAAATTTGTAACGAATTTGTAGCGGTTCTCGACGACAAGACCTTAAGGTCTTCTACGAGTCTCCGCATTCTTTTTTTTATATTATTTATAGTAAAAATCCTCACTTGTAATTGTTTTTATTATTATATCTTAACTTGTAATTTTATAAATATTGAAGAAATGTAAAAAAGAAAAAAAAAAAAAAAATGTGTAAAAATATTTGTTTTTTCAAAAAATGTATATACTATACAAGTAAATGTTTTTATTTTGCATTTTATTATTTTGGTAAAAGCTCTTGAATTAAATCTTGATTACTTTTAATTAAAATAACTCTTCTAACCTGCCGATTAAACGTGTGGTAGGTGGATCTTTATAAAAACTTTAAATTTCAAAAAATACCGAGAGAAATGTCACGCCAAGTTTTTTAAACCATTTATTTTTTACCGGTTGTGACAAATTATTAAAATAAACTGACAATATAAAGAATAAATATAAAAATGATGGTGTGGAACAGATATAACCTGAACTGCTTTATGGTTCCGGACAGCTATATTTTTATTATTTTCAAAATCATATTGGCAATTGTTGTTTTTAAATAGATATAAAATGCGTACCAGATATGAACCGTATCACTCGAAAAATTTCCTTTGTTCTTTTGCGACGGCGAGTAAAATGTTCAAATCTACAAGAAAAGATAAAAAACCATCCTTAAGTACATCGAGTATTAATAATATAACGATAAATTTGGTATTTTAATTGTTAATATTTAGCTCTAACTATGATGTTTGGTTTGTTTTCATTTTACATTAAAAAAAAAAATGTTGAAGAGAAAGGGGCCATGTCCCTCCTCCACATACATACACATACCACACATATATAAAATAATAAATGATAATACTTAATGTAGCAATTTAAGATTTAACTTTTTACCAAAGATATTTTTCTCTTCTTTATTTTTGGTAAACGCAAACCTACCTCCTTCCTTCAACAATAAAAAAGTCAGAAATAGATTTTTTTGTCAACCTGATGCAAACCACTAATGATTTAAAGTCTGCAATTTATTGCCGACCTTATTTCAGGGTTGCCACTGAATTCTGGAATAAAATTCCCTGATTTTTCCTGATTTTTCCTGATTTTTTCAATGACACTGATCAATTTTAACAAAAATAATAAAACTTTGCCAAAAAATACTTTCGTTAGGGATAGTCCGTTAATTACGCAACGCTAAATTTATTTAAAAAACAGAAGGAGATCTTAGGCTCCTTTGCGATTTTCGATTAAACTTAATGGAGCTTTTTTATATTAACTTAAGGCTCTGCGAAGGAAAACCTTTGATCTCTTTGTTTTGTTATTAAAAATTGTAAAATTTAGCTTTGCGTTTTATAGACGATCTCGAAGATGTTTAAAAACCCATAACGTCTTTATTTTTTACTTTTTTTAAAAAAAAAAGAAAGAAAATTTGGGTTTGAAGACTGCGTCAAGTTGACAACAAAAAATTTTCTTTTTTTAAGTATATTAAAGCTGATTTTTTGCTATATAAAGACATTCTCCTTTAAAAAACAGCTTTTATTGAAATGAAATTATGCAAAAAAAGTTTCATTAAGGAAGAAAGGGCTTAATCGGTTCTCTTGCTATGGCTGCGGTCGTGGCAACAGTTTAAAGAGTTATTCACTTTTCTTAACTTGTTTTATTTTTCATTGTAAACCATTTGTCACTTTTCTTGACTTTAGGAAGCCTTGACTTTTTGTTATGCGCGTTTATTTCTAATTTTGATCAAACATTATAAAATCACTATCCGAACATGCGTATATGTAATAAATACAATTGTTATAATATAATATTGAATATAATTATTATTAAAAAAAATATTATATATAAATATTATAATATAACATTTTATATAATTATTATAATATATAAGTGAAGGTTGGCAACTGCGTTCCAAACTATATAGGCATATTTCATATTTACTATTAAAAATGAAATACGCAATCTAAAATTATTTCAATGAAAAAATTCCATTTTGACTATTATGCGCAGATATTTTTGAAGCTTATTTTCTTTAGAGAACTCTTCAAACTGAAGTCAGTTTTTGTATACGACCTCTATTGAATGACCAGAATTGTAGGTGTTATGGGTTTTATTACAACAGCATTGGTTTTGACGTGTTTGCGACGGTCTTAAATTTTTTAATTATGGATGTCTTTTTTTTAAAGTTTAAGAGGAGATTGATAAGATTTTAAAGTTAAAAATTTTTAAATAAAATTTCGTTAAAATTTTTATTAAAGTTTGGCATTATGTTAAAAATAATTAAGAAATAAAATTTTCGAAAATTGAGAAGGAAAAAAAAATTTAAACTATGTTAAATTTAATTTTAAATCAACAGTAATGTTAATAATAACAACAATAATGGTAATAATAAATAAAAAAATTTTATAATTGATAATAAATAAAAGATTTTTAAATAAAATGCGGGTTCAAAAAGAATACAATTTAAAATTAAAAATGCTGGTTCAAAAGAAAACAATTAGAACTCGCAAGGTTCGCAAAAAAAAAAAAAAAGTTTGATGAAAACATTGCACTCTAATAATTTTTTTTTTTTTGACAGTTAAAATGTCACATTTAAATAGTATATTTATAACATTTGTTTAAGTTCCAGAACTAACTACAAAAAAATTGTATTATTCATTTTAGCAGTTTCAAACGCCTTTGTTTGTATAAACATACACATCTTTAAACACATCGACCGCTTTCGAAACCCGCACTATTTCAACATCGTTAAGGATCTTTAAATCAAATTTTTAAGAAAATGTCCCATGAAGAAAAAAGTATTATAACTTATAATATTAGCGTTGGTTTATTTTATAGTATTGTAAAATGTAACAAAAACTGTATTTTGTTGTTATAGCGTTGTAGAACGAAAATGTTAAATTTTAAGGTTCTTGTTTAAATGTGTTTTTTTTGTCAAGATTGTCAAAAAGGACCCCTGAATATTGGAAAGTTAAAAAAGTGGTTTGAAGTTGCTTGGAAATAAAAGACATGCGGTTTGTAAATTAAGCTCTTTTTCTAAATATCTATTCTCTGTTTATAATTACATATAATTTAGCTTATGATAAGAAATATATGTAAGGAGAATTCAAGTTTTAAAGCTAATATCCAATCCTTGCGGCGAAGCTGACGTCACATTAACTAACTATTCGGCTACCATTATGGTATGGGGGCAAACATTGCGCTTGAAAATGGTGAAAGGATGCTGTGTTTTTGATTGTTCAACCAATGTTAAAAGTCATCCGAACTTGAGTTTTTATATTTTGCCTGCTGATCCAAAGAGAAGAAGATTGTGGCTTAATGCTATATGTAGAATTGATTCATCTTGCAAAAACAAACTTTGGTCGCCAAATACAAAACATGTCTATGTATGCTCAAAACATTTTGTATCTGGTAAGTTTTGTATTTGAATGACCTAAATATTTGATCACACATTTGTCTTAAACTTATTTATTTATTTTTTTGTTTTTTTGTTTTTACATTTCTATTTATAGTAAGTATGTTTTTCTTTCAGGAAAAAAAGAGAATTTTGAAAAGCATATTGACTATGTTCCATCAGTGAGTATGTTAGGTGTTAAAAAAAGTATAGTGGAATCATCCCACCGACAAAACCGATTGTTGTCACGAAATGAAAGGAGAATAAATAGATTGAACAGTTCTCTTGGTATATAATTTATCTTGTTGTTTAAAATGTTTTTGTAAAAACTGTTTATGTTGCAATTTATTTTTGTTATGCATTAAAACTAAGCATTTATAAATTATATGTTTATTGCTTCTTTTTTTTAGATAAAATAATGTTAAATAGCTTTTAGAGCACAAATTTTATTATTATGAAATATCAAATTTATTTTCACAACTTTTTCTTGCTAAAAAAATAGTTGAATCAGAACATTTTTTTTTTTAATGTCTGTATTTGTATTTACTATATACCTGAAACATGCAAATATTTTTTAGAATATCGTGTACAAAAGAGTCTTGACAATAACTCTCAGGTTGATGAAGTCAGTGAACAAATAAATACTGACAATGCATTGACTGGAGTGGAGGATGTTAGTGTCTTGAACCAACACGAAGCAACAACTGAAATTAGCGAAGACATTGATTTTAATTTGATTAGAGAAGAAATTGATTCACCAAAACAGAGTGCACAAATAAATTCAACAACATCAATTGAGAATCTAGAAAGAGATGCAATTTACGTAGAAATGAATAATTTACGTGAAGAAACATATAATCTTCGTTTAGAAGTGTCAGATTTGAAATTAAAGCCAAGTTCTCCATTTAGTTATGCAAACATTAGCATGTATAAAGAAAAATGTGTAACATTAACGGGTTTAGAGTTTGATGTTTTGGAAAAACTTTTACTATATTTAATTGCAAAAGTTAGCGATGGGAGAAATTCAAAGGAAGAAATGTATAATCAAATCATGGTATGTATAATTAAATTAAGACATAATTACACCTTTGAAATGATTGCTTTTATATGCAACATTGCAAAACAAACAGCCATAAATTATTTTTGGAAGTGGATAGATATTATGTATTTAAAGTTAAATTGCTTAATCAAAATGCAAAAACGAGATCACTTGTTTGACACTATTCCTGCAGTTTTCAAAGCTAAGTTCCCAAGATTAACATCAATAATTGATTGTTTTGAGATTTTTGTTGAATCCCCATCCTCTTTAATGTCAAGAGCACAATTATACAGCCAATACAAAAAACATTGTACTATCAAAGTATTTATTTCCTGTACTCCACTTGGTGCTATTTCTTTTGTATCCAAATGCTGGGGTGGAAGAACCAGTGATGTCCATATTGTCAGAGAATCACAATTTCACACATTGAAGTATCACATGCCTGGTGATCAAATTTTAGCTGATCGCGGCTTTATTCTAAAAGAGGATTTTGCTGTTGGGAGCAGTACTGAATTAATTACTCCTGCTTTCACAAGAGGAAAGTCACAGTTATCAGCAAAAGAAGTTGAAGATTCAAGAAAAATATCATCAGTTAGGATCCACATAGAGAGAGTTATTGGACTTATGAAAAATAGATTTACCATTTTAAAAGGAATCATACCATTACGAACCATTAAGAGTATTAAAGACGAAGCAGTTTCAGCTGATTTAGCGAGTTTCGACAAGATTGTGACTGTGTGTGCAGCATTGACAAATTTAGGTGAAAGCATTGTTTCTAAACCACCATCAGAATGATGGTAGTTTAGAAACAATGCAGTGTTGACTAACCGGTAAGTGGTTATGTGTATATTTGTGTTTTGTGTCGACCTCTGGCGCGGTGTTGGCTCACTCGTAAGTCATTATGTGTGTTTGTGTTCTGTGTCGACCTCTGGCGCGGTGTTGACTCACTCGTAAGTCAATATATGTGTGTTTGTGTTCTGTTTCGACCTCTGGCGCGGTGTTGACTCACTCGTAAGTCATTATGTGTATAATTTTGTTTTGTATTATTGTTATAATTTTGTTTTGTGTTATTTGTATGTGTGTTATTGTTGTGATGTTTTGTGTTGATAGACAACTTGGCTTACCTTCTCGTTGGTGTCTATTGTTACAAATGATTATTAGATAGTTTCTTTACTGAAACTCACTACTTCTAATCATTTACTAAAAGCCAAGAAACATGTTTTAAACTAAAACATATTTTTAATGTTGTCATTTTTAATCTTTAGGGTTGTTCTTAGGTCACAAAAACAATCTCACAAAGTAAGTTTCTTCTTTATTATTTATTTGGTCACATTTTTAATTTTTCACATTAACATAATACATAAGACATTAATGTATAATTAATGTTTTCAGCATAAATTGGTTGCATTTTCTTTAGTAGAGTTTCTGCTGTTGTCACTGGTTTTGGAGAGCACCTTCGTGAATGAAGTTAAAAAGTCTTTAATGTTAAGCATTTTCTAAAAGCCAAGACAAAGCCAAGTCGTTAATCCTCATACCATTTGCTAAAAACTTTATAAATATTGTTACAATGTTATAGTTCAAATTGTTATAATTAGTAATTTTGATCATTTCATTATTATACTGTGAAAAATATTTTTTATTTATAACATTTATTCCACATATATTTAAAATATGCGGAAAAGATATTACTCTGTGGAAAATTTTAAGCAAAATATAGAATTTTTAAATATGATTAGAAATCAATATGTAGTATTTTTGTTAATATTTATTGACTAGTCTGTAAACTGTGCAATAATTTCAAAATGATTAATTAATTGAATTCCGTGATTCCTTTATTCATATTGGCACAGATTAATTGTAATATAACGCGAAATTTCGTTCTAAAGAGTCAAGTAAAATCTCTTCAGCCTGTAAAATAGATTGTTCTGTCTAATCCCGACAGATTTAAAAATGAAATCTTATATTAAAATTTCTTTTTTACATATTTAGTTACATATTATAATCATTGTTAGAATGTAAAGTAAATGTTGCGTTTGAAGTTGTTGTCATTAGGCAAATAAACAGTCATCGCCTGTCCCTTGAGGTTTTTTTTTCGGACTTTCGAATACAAGCGCCGTGTAATTTATGTATCACTTATTGACATAGGTATTTTATATTATTTATAAAATAGTAATTTGATCATAAGTACGTAAAACAAGTAATTTGATCTATTCCTTCAGACCGGTTGCGTGGACACAGTGGAGCAACTACACCAGGTACTTTAAGTGCACGTATATCGCGACGTTAAAATTATCTTGTTCTATCTCCACTTTTTGAAAAAATTGAGTTATCGATAGTGTTGTGTACCTCAGAATAATGTTTTTCTACTGTATTGAAATCTAAGACATAAAAAAAAAAGTTGCCGAGAAAACATAAATTATAAAAAAAAATTTATATGCCGTCTCCTAAAATCCTTATTTTCAAATCGTTTTATCTCAAAACTCAAAAATGTGGAGATAGAACAAGATAATTCTAACGTCGCGATATGATTACGCAAAAAAAGATTTCTTACTTTTAATTGCTATGAAAGTAATATACATCTTTCAAGAGATCGCAGTTAAAGAGACGTGCACTTAAAGTACCTGGTGTAGTTGCTCCACTGTGTCCACGCAACCGGTCTGAAGGAATAGATCAAATTACTTGTTTTACGTACTTATGATCAAATTACTATTTTATAAATAATATAAAATACCTATGTCAATAAGTGATACATAAATTACACGGCGCTTGTATTCGAAAGTCCGAAAAAAAACCTCAAGGGACAGGCGATGACTGTTTATTTGCCTAATGACAACAACTTCAAACGCAACATTTACTTTACATTCTAACAATGATTATAATATGTAACTAAATATGTAAAAAAGAAATTTTAATATAAGATTTCATTTTTAAATCTGTCGGGATTAGACAGAACAATCTATTTTACAGGCTGAAGAGATTTTACTTGACTCTTTAGAACGAAATTTCGCGTTATATTACAATTAATCTGTGCCAATATGAATAAAGGAATCACGGAATTCAATTAATTAATCATTTTGAAATTATTGCACAGTTTACAGACTAGTCAATAAATATTAACAAAAATACTACATATTGATTTCTAATCATATTTAAAAATTCTATATTTTGCTTAAAATTTTCCACAGAGTAATATCTTTTCCGCATATTTTAAATATATGTGGAATAAATGTTATAAATAAAAAATATTTTTCACAGTATAATAATGAAATGATCAAAATTACTAATTATAACAATTTGAACTATAACATTGTAACAATATTTATAAAGTTTTTAGCAAATGGTATGAGGATTAACGACTTGGCTTTGTCTTGGCTTTTAGAAAATGCTTAACATTAAAGACTTTTTAACTTCATTCACGAAGGTGCTCTCCAAAACCAGTGACAACAGCAGAAACTCTACTAAAGAAAATGCAACCAATTTATGCTGAAAACATTAATTATACATTAATGTCTTATGTATTATGTTAATGTGAAAAATTAAAAATGTGACCAAATAAATAATAAAGAAGAAACTTACTTTGTGAGATTGTTTTTGTGACCTAAGAACAACCCTAAAGATTAAAAATGACAACATTAAAAATATGTTTTAGTTTAAAACATGTTTCTTGGCTTTTAGTAAATGATTAGAAGTAGTGAGTTTCAGTAAAGAAACTATCTAATAATCATTTGTAACAATAGACACCAACGAGAAGGTAAGCCAAGTTGTCTATCAACACAAAACATCACAACAATAACACACATACAAATAACACAAAACAAAATTATAACAATAATACAAAACAAAATTATACACATAATGACTTACGAGTGAGTCAACACCGCGCCAGAGGTCGAAACAGAACACAAACACACATATATTGACTTACGAGTGAGTCAACACCGCGCCAGAGGTCGACACAGAACACAAACACACATAATGACTTACGAGTGAGCCAACACCGCGCCAGAGGTCGACACAAAACACAAATATACACATAACCACTTACCGGTTAGTCAACACCTCATCAGAGGTCCAATTAGAATCCAAATATACTTACAAGTGAGCCAACACTGTGCTAGAGCTCCAACCAGAACACATATTATGACTAACAGGTTAAGTAACAACATGGTAGGGGTCTAAACAAAATAAAAATATACATATGGCTGACGAGTAAGCCAACACTGTGTTAATATTAACTTAAGACAAAATCAATTGTTTTTAAACATATATTAAAACAATCAATACATAAAATATATGCACCTGTTCTATTTCTTCTTTCGACACTCTTTACAATACCAGGCTTTTTTTTTAGGTAGTTTTTTGAGGCCTATACATGATGGATGGAACCAATTGTCGCAATCATCACAAGCTACCATATCATCTGACAAACAATATGGTCTTTTACAAATACAATATAATGTTTGTTTTTTAGGGGATGAACATTTTTTATTAGGTTTTTTCAATTTAGTTGTTTCAATTCTTTGTGTTAAAAGCTCTGGTAAGATTTCCTGTTCCCAAAACATGGTAACTTTTTTAAGAACTTCATCAATAAAATCAACCTCTGGTTTAATTCGAATCACTAAAAACTCTGTTGGAGTCCAAATCATAAAATCACAATATTGACTTAGAGTTACTCTGATTTCTAATTGAACTTGAAAATAATATTTATGGTCTTTTTTTAAGAAATATAGGTTATTATCTTCAAATACATAAAAGGAACCAGATTTAATTTCTGTTAAAAGTGACTTTTCTCTCAAAGAGTAGGGACACTTTATTTCAAGCACTCCAGAGCCACAACAATCACATGTCACTATCCCATCAGGAGATGCTCCTATCCATGGCATATTGGAATCAATGCAAAAACCAACATCTTTAACCTGAAATACCTCATGCAAAGAAATATCTGTCAAGCTAATCTGCTGGTTGCCAATGACTCCATCCAAGTTTACAGATTGGTATAAAAGGAAAGCCAATTTTTCATTCTCTTTACCCCATTTAATTGGTGGAGCATGAAGATTGATTGACGAGGGATTGCAAATATTTTTTATAAGTGATGATGAAGTTGTATCATTTATAGCATGTTTGTAGATTTCACTTAGTAAAGATCCAGTTAATCTACCAGCTCTTTGCTGACACCATGCTTCACACTGTGCTTGGTTTCTTGTTGCCTCCTCAACATAAAAAATTTGATCTGCAGAAAGAGTTAGTGATTGCTTTTTCTCAGTACAAATCTTATTTAACTCTTCAGCAGTAAGATCAATGTATTTTGGAGAGTAAAATTCTCTTAAGCTTGAAGGCAACTGCTTTGGTACAAAAACCTTATGTTCAATAAATGGTCCATCATATTGAGGAAATAGATGCAAAACTACAGGTCTAGTTTTAATTGTTGACAAACTCTTAATGAAATCCATTTCGTCATTATGTGTCACTTCAACATCATAACATTTTCTTGATAAATTCAATTTCTCTTTTGCTTTACTGCTGTACAAATTTATTTTAGAAACTGGAGATGGGTTTATGTTTTTTGTGAAGTTTTGATTCCATTTGCATGGAAGATCAGTTGATACATTATGAGTCATTCCAATCCTGTTTGCTGTTTCAATCTTGAAAAGAACTGCAGCTACATGGGAACATGTTTCACCAAGCCTGAATAAAGAAAGAATTTTAGACTTTTTAAGACCTAATTAGCTATGTTAAAAATACTGTACTGTATGCTAAGGGTGTAAGAAAAATATAAGGACTGTTTATATGTTACAATTAATCTTATTTCTTGAAAAAATATATATTATTTTAAAAATGTGAGATGTTGATTAAGAAAACATTGATTAAATAACTTTCGAAAGATATTAGTAAGTTTTAGGATTCTAAAAACTTACCCAGCCATACAATCACAATGTCCTGCCAATACTTTCCCCAAATTTTCAATAGCAACCCATGGTTGATGAGGTGTTTCAGTTGTCCTGAATGATGGTCTGACTTCGCTATGGAGAATGTAAGCTCCACCAGAGAGTTTCTGATGTTTTATAGTTTGAACCCATCCATCAATAAAAAATT